>NC_046369.1:17946004-18247406 GCF_011125445.2 Fundulus heteroclitus
TGCATATCTACAGACTAAGGATTTTTTTGTCAGAAACTGGAGTAGATTTTATGTATCAAACCATAAGGATAAATTATCAGCATTAACATTTAACATTTTATTGTTTTTGTTGTAATATTTCCTAAATCAACTTACCTCTAATACATCTTTGTTTTATTCAACCACATTGCAGCTCATTCGGTCTCTTTAATTGTTCACCTCTGGCTTTTATGTTATAAAATGCTTTATGTGAGCTTTAACAGCTGAATCACTCTTTGCTCGGTAATTAGCTCTGCTCATCCATTCCGTGATTGTAAAGTTGCACTACAAAGGCCTGTATCATTTTATAAATACCAGAACCATAAGTTCCAATTCCTAGGTGTCCAAACCATGTGACAAAACCTTTATTTTAAAGCTACTTTTGTAATGGTCTCCCTCATACTGTTTAAAAATCTAGGTTCCTGGTTACTACGTTCACCCTTTCCACCACCCACCGCCAAACCACCAGTGTATCACACAGTTTCAAGAGTTGAAAAGTATTTTATTTAATATTTCATCAACTGTAGATTGACCATGGTGATCAGAGACAGCTTGGAATTTGAAGTGAATGAAGTACCAAATGAAAGAATCACCAGAGTGAAAAATGATACACTTTGATTCCAACTGTGCTGAACTGTTACATGTTGGAGTAGCCTTTAACCACACAGAAAAGCTCATAAAGTACAAGCAGTGGTGCCCAATTCAAAATGGCATGAAGCAAATCAGGTCTAACTGCTTGATGCTCAATAGTTTTTACTCGGGTTTTGTGTAACACACACTCTCTGTTCTAAACAGCATGTTTGTGTGAAAATACTTAAACAATAAGTTTAGTTTTAGACAAAGTGCAATCTTTGAGTTCCTCCTTCAACCATAGTTGCACTTTGCTAAAGTGTAAAGATAGACAAATGAATAATTTATTTCAGACAAGCCATTGAAATTATACATCAACACATGCAAATGTGTGTATATATAATTTACTGATCAAGTTAGATTAAATCTGTGACATTATCTGACCTTTGGAAATTAAAAACAATTTTTTCCAATTATTATGAAACTTTGCCCCCACCAGTCACTAATTTTAATATCATGCTATTGTGGTATACATGGAAGGAGCTTTACCTAGGAACTAATGTCCACACTAGAACAACAGGGAAAATATCAGAATATGAACTCAGACTAAAAAGCAAAAACCTTTCTGCAACCCTCCAAGCATTTCATTAATCTCATAAAATAAGTCTCTGTAAAGAGATTGATTTTGATCCTTTCCCTCTAAAGTGGAAGGCTTTTTAGCTAAAAACAGTTTCTTTTTACATGGGATAATCTGTCAGTTTGCACAACATGGACTCAGATGCACGGATAACCAAAACAGCTTCCACTGGATTAAAAAAAGCAACTTTTATAACAGTTTAACAATGATAGAAAAAAATGAAAATTAAATAAAAATATTTATTGAATACTTTTTGGGTGATTGCAGTGTACAACGTTTGCAAGGATGTTGTTTTAGTGACCAGATAAAATGTTAGGGGTCAGGGTGTGTTGCGTTTGTGTGGTTTCTTCTCTCCCTTTGAGCTGCAAGGTTTCCAGGAGGGAGGAGCTAAGCAGCATGGTTGTAGTTAGCTCATCAGCTGGATGATGCTAATCTTTCAATGCCCAAATGTCAACCTATGAATTACCTCTACCCTTTACTAAGATTATCTGTTACTTTTTCCTGTTCCTGAGTTTTTGTTCTTTCTTTTTATCTCCTTCCAAGTTTACCTTTCAGGCTCCTTTCTGGATTACCTGCCTTTGATTCTTAAAATTGCATTGTCTCCACAGGACTTTTAGTATGTGGTTCAGAAGCTTGCCTCAAAACATGACAGACTACTCAGGCAGTCTGACTCAGAGGGAGATCTTAGGAGAGCCCTAACCTAGCAAGCTACCCTAACCAAGACTCGGGAGTGTCTTGAGTCTTGATTAGGGTAGTATTTTGTTGTTCTGGGAACAACTAAATACCACTATTGAGGGTTTGGAGCAACTTACTCCAACACTTCAAGACTTACACATTTTAATCGTTTCCCTTCTTCTCTTTCAAATGCCGCTTCCGGTGTCTCGCCTCCTCCCACCTTTCATGACATCAACTCATCAACCCCAGAACTTTTCCCAGCAGTGGTAGTCTGCTATGAAGGATTTCTCTTGCAACGCACTCTAATTTTCCCCGCTCATTTCCAAATGATGTCTATAAAATCTCATATGATTTGATTAATCATAGCCTTGCCTTCAAGCTGAATTCTCGCAGTATTTGTGTGTTCACAAACACATGAGACTCCATCTTGTCCCACTCCCGCCTCAACTGTCCAAGAAGCGACCCATCACAGGTTGGCCAATCATGTTACAGTATTATGGTTTAGGGCAGGACATGCAGCTGTGCCTTGAGCCCACAGCTAAACAGAGTAAACATGGCAGCGCATGAGGATGCATGTGTGGCTGCTGCTAATATATCTGTTTTGTCAGTATTCACAATTTCATCTTTGAATAAAACATCAAGAAGCACTTACCTGCTTACAACATTTTCATTTAATACCATGAATAGCTAAAGTGAAACATTGGTGGGTGTGCACTGGTGTCACATCGCCCAATCAGCTTGGCGAGTTCTGCTGAATGTCCCTCCTTTCCCCGAACAGATTTAATGGGATAAGGCCCAGATTAATAATGTGTACGACGAAACCAAGAGTGCTGTATTGTCATGGTTTTAGCATGACAGCATAGCACGAGTACAGCATGAGTATATTCTGCATGCAACCCACATGTAGAATACACTTAGGAGACAGGTGAGAATTACAAGGTTTATTGAAATAGGATCGAGAAGATGTCTGGAATCCAGAACCGGGAACACTGAGTGGATCCTCAACTGCACGCGGAGAGGACAGTTGATGAAGAATCTTAAGAATATGTTTGGTGGAGTTGGCTTACTTGAGGAGAAGTGGAAAACCGGCAGGGAGGAACGTGGTCTGGGAGTCCAGAGATTTATGTTAGGTGGGTCTGATCAGAGTGGAATGGAGGATGAGCACGTTGGAGAGTGAGATAGGTTCGATCACAGGAGAGTCCAGGGGAGTCAGGGTCCATACCCTGCCAGCCAGGACCATCATTCTGAAGAGACAACTTGAATTCTTGTAAATAACCTCTGGAGCCAGGAAAAAAACTGGAGCAGATCCAGTAAAGAAGGTAAAGAAGGAGTTCACAATAATTGGAGTCTGGAAAGACTGAGGGGTAGAGTCCTACCACAATGTTTAAAACTAAGGCTACGAAATACTGGCAGCAAGCTCCTGATATACTCCTCTCCTGATGAAGCTTGATTGAAAACACCAGTTGCTTCACCCAGCCACTTCACTCAGTCACAGTGTATCTTTCTTTCTCTTGCTACAGGCTGAGCCACTGATACACCTTCAAATCCTCAGGATTTTGTGGTGGATGTTGTGTGTAACTTTATTGCAAATTAATTAAAATTATATTCTAGTTTGGTTCTGTTCTGTCTCTCGGTGGAGTCGGTCTCTTTTTCCTGCTGCTGCTCACTACCTCCCTGCTCTGTCCCTGCTTTGCTGTGTCTTGTCCTCTCTTCATATCACCCGAATTCTGAAACAATGGATCTGGTCTGCTGGTCTCTCAATGCAATTGTTAAAATTTTTGGTAAGGCAGGGTAAAGGGGACCCATCCTATCCTGACGGGATACGCTGTGTGGGATACACCCTAGATTCTTGGAACAGGTGAAAAATGGTGTGTTTTTCAATTTTGTCTGTCCAGGACATTAGAGACGTTTACCTGGATGCACGTCCAAACTGGATTTGGATTTGGAGGATACCTGATGTATCTACAATTACAGAGGATGTCAGTGGCAATTATGGTCATGATCAGGCTGCCGGCCGCATTTGATGCTCTCACAAAGGCTGTGAACGAGCAGAACCGTAAACTGGATGATCAGAGCCACAAGCTGGATGAGATGGAACGCAGGCTGGCTGCGGTGGTTGAATTCAGAGGGGAGAGTGGATAAAATCTTGGATGTGCATGCTCGCTTCAAGGTGGAAAGGCCCAACAAATTCAGAATGTTGGATTTGCCACGTGGAGCCCAGCGACATAGACTTTAAGGCTGATGGAAAATGCGTGCAGCTTGCTCTCAAAACAAATGTGTATTTTGTGTTTTGGCTTCCCCCTTTATCAAAACTCCCCTGGATGTTATGGTGGAAAGGCCCAGAACTGTCCCCCCCTTCGTACCCCCTCCCCCTGCGGACACCTGTGGATGCGCTCAGAACTGTGGCGCCGGTTGATAAACTTTCCATCATATCAAGGACAATGGCTTCTGGACAGTGTTCATGGACAAATTGCACACACTCACACACATACACAACTGATGCTCAATACTACATAGACTCACATGTGACACCTAAGCCTCCAATGTAACCCTCTGCTGGAATGTTGTCTGGTCATATGTGCTTTTCTTGTGCTGATTTTTTTTTTTTTACATATCTCAAACTGTACCCTGTTAAGGATAAAGTGTGAAATATGCCTTTTTTTCCCCTCCCTTCCCAAATGTGGCTCCTATCTTTCCACAAAGTTAAAGGCAGCGCCCTAAAGAAACCGCATCATGGCGGGGTCCTTGGCAGTCAAAGGAATGCGCCTAATGGCTGCATTCTTTTGGCACGCAAGGCCTCAGTCAACCGTTCCCCCCAAATGTATGTGATGTATGTGATGGCATCTGTACTGTTATCCACTCCCAGGCCAATTAATAGCTGCAATTCTTTTCAACAATTTACCCTCAGTTCGCCCTTATCAAAACTGCAAAGCAATAAAACAAGGGCAGCAATTTTATTTCTTCCCCTTCACAAATTGATGCTCTTGTAAACAGTGTTACTTCCTCACTGCGTTTTACATTAGACAAAGTTGCCCCCTTGAAAAATAAGGTAATTAGTCATAGGAAGCTGGCTCCTTGGTTTAATCCAGAGCCGCATTCATTGAAGCTCAATGTTAGGAAATTGGACAGAAAATGACACTCTACGCTATGCAAAGGTAGTGCTTAAGAGGTTAAGTTTACCTTACATTTTTCAGGCTGAAGAGGACTCTAGGAAAAGATATGAAATGTTTCAACAAAGTAAAACTTGTTCAGAGGAAGTCAATTTGATTTTGTTGTTCTACCTGGAATTTTGATATGAATCAAGACTTTTTTTCCAGACAAAAATAAATTAATTATAAAATTAAATGTGGGCATTTCCTAAAAAGGAACTGAACATTTAATAGGGTGTCATAATTTTTTATGAAATTATATAAAATAAATTCAAACCTTGAGGAAATAAAGACATAATGTTCTAAAGTGATTACAAGTGTACAGTATTTCACAAACTTCTTTTTTTCAACAAATACTTTTGAATTCTTAGTCTAAAATTAAATAATTTACTTTGTCACGAATATGGTTGACAGTTGTCTAACATTCAAATTAAAGTATTAGCTCATTTTACAGTGTAAAGTACTCTCTATAGTATGTCAGACTGACCATGTACCTCTCAATGTTTAGATTAATGATATCATGTGGAAGCAAAGTCCCAGTCTAAAATACCCATATCTTGTGTCACCTTTTAATAGCCAAACTCGGTTTCTGTTCACACTAATGGAACTTCTTTAAAAGTTGGGTCAAAAAGTCCAGTCAGTGTAGGTGTTTTCTCCCTTATCGAACAATATCTATTTATCTGCTTAAAATGCATTGCCAAAAGAAAATCAATACTGCTGAGAACAGTTGTGAGGGGTTGATCACCTTACGTCTAGCCTTGCCCCCAATCAATGAGTTTGATGTTGGTTCAGTTGCTGGGAACGATTGACTTGGGGAGACGTAATTGGTCTCATTTGACGTTGTAGCAAGTTGAACTCAAAGAGATGGACTAAGAAACTACAGCACAGGATGTAGAGTGGATCATGTGTGCACTCTTTTCTCTGGAGGAAGAACATAATCTTTCCCTGAAGTAAAGTGCAGAGTGGATGCACTTACAAACATCAATGTTTTTGTTGTTTCTTTCTAATAATATCCAAGTATTGGGAAATAAGAGGAAATTTCTGTATTATGTCATGAAACCCCTTTTTAACAGCACAGTTTTTATATAAACAAGGAAAAATGTAGTTTTTTTTTTTTTGCAAAATGGATACTCCGCTTACATTGTTTTATTCTCTCTTTGGAGATACCTGTCTCATTTCCTATCAAAAACAAATTTATTGTGGGTCTAAAATATTTACTGTATCATTTTAGAATTTTGTTGTACAACCTTTTTGAAAAAATGAAAAAAAAAATCATTATTTACTTTGTGGTGCATTAGACTGAGTTTTGCAAAAGTCAATGTGTCCTTTTAATCTTTATAAAGGAATATTCTAAAGCTTTATTTTCAAAGGTCAGGGAGTTAAATATTGGTATTCGAAAGGACAAAGTATTCATTGCATATACAGTTACTATCGGTTGAATAATGCAAATTTAAACCTTTTTCAGACAATTGTGTCAGACTTTGAAATTATGAAGGATCTTTCTTCTTCTTGTATTTATCTAAGAAAGAGAAATGAAACCACAAATTTTGGTGGATTATGTAAGAAAAGTTAAGATGCAATTAACCTCTGACAGCAATATTAGATAGTTTTAGCATCTATAAGCATTAACCGGTAAACACCCAAGCTTTTCCTAATTTCATTAAAAGATAAATCAGGAGAAATACTTCTAAAATTTATCATCTGATTGGTTTATATGTACAATTGTTTTAAGTATCTAAGAAAGCCTAAAAAAATGTTAACAGAAATCATAACATAATGTCAACCATTTTTCTGTTTAGATGTAGTTTTCTACTTGGTGAACAAACTGAGCACCCCGATCTTTGCAAGAGCTGCCCTGAAATGTCTCCATTTTTTGTGCTTTGAGTGCAAATTGTACAATGGTTCTGGTAATTTTCTTTCTAATTCCCTGTGTCCTCAGGCTAAGGTTGTTTGTACGTGCACAGCCACCTCTCTCACTCATCTCTCTCTCTGACTCTGATTGTCTCTCGCTCTGACACAAAACTTGCTCCTCTACCTCCCTCTCTGAGCACATATTCAGCTAATTAAACAAAGCACACAATTTGATTAAACAAGTAAATTGTACTAGTCTGTGTTTGCGATAATTAGGATAACCCAGAGTTTCCTCAAGAACATTAACTGTGATGGATGTTTCATCCCTGACTAAGAATGGCTGCACTTCGTTGGCACAGGACTTGTGACAAAAAGAAAGGGGCTTGAGATAGAATCAGTTTAATAATGTCAGTCCCAGACTACAATGGTTCAGTTGGTTTTAATTTTAGCTGATTTCAAATAGATCCTTGAAAAAATATTTCTCATTCACATAATCAAGAGTTTCTTAATTTTTTTAATTGAAAGAAAATGTAAAAAAAGATTCCGGCAGAGTGGAAAGTTACATGTTTGAATTGAAATGGTAATGGTAAGTTTGAATTCAGCAGATTATTGAACCTGGCAGCCTCCTCCTTTTACATCTCCATCCAGCTGCAACAATGCGGGCTACCCAGCTATGTATATATCAGTGACGTGCAGTCAGGGGAGGCAAGTGAGGCCAGGCCTCACTTGTCATCATGGAAAAAAGAAAATATATAATGATAACATAACATAAATTGTGATCCAGTCAGTCATTTGTAATAAGTAATTTCTTTATCCAATTTCCTCATTTTTGATCATATTCTCTTTAAAATCGCAGACTTTTCGCTATTTTTCATGTAAATCTTTGGTGGCGCTTCATAGCGAAGCCGGTGAGGCTGCAGCGACCTTGGCTTCCCCTGGGATTGCGCAATCCCATGTTAACTGCGCTGGCTTCCATTCTGTGAATGCATCTTCCTGTCTCTAGATCATAAATTCAATTGTTCAAACATTTATGAAATGATTTTCAACAATTTAATATATGTGGATTACGAATTGTGTTTCGGTCATTAAACTGTGTGCAGGTAACATGTTTTCGTGTTGCTGCGCAATCATAAAAGGCAAAGGACGGATTGTAGGTGAGGCCGGCAGTTCCTTGGCCTCTAGGCGGGGGGCGCTCAAGGGATACCGCTCCTGATCCCAAAACTGTAGAGTGACAGCAAGTTATGGATATATTATTAGTGAGTTATGCTAAACAACTAAAGCACTGAAAAGATTCTAAACCTACAGCCGGAACAGGACTGATTAAGGAAGGCTTTCCTCCCTGGCAGTGAGCTCCATTGAGACTGAGAGACTTTTAAAACTGAAGAAGATAAAGAGGACTTTTACCAGAAAGTGACCGATATTTTTGTTCAGAAAGAGCGCCGCATGGACTTCATTAATAAGTAGAGGTAAGACAGCGATAGTTACTCATGTTTTGCTTTTGTAATGAAATGTGCGGAATGTGGGTTATAATTTTTGAATGTGTTACAAATGCAGAAATCCACCATAACTCATAAACTGTTACCAATCAAATGACAAATAATTTAGTTTTACTTTTTTCATCAAAGAATCAATATTTTTTCCATGTCTGTTGGTGAATTGATTTGGCTCAATCAGTCTCCTTCAGCACTTTGCAATGAGTCTACTCTGTAGCGTGTATATATTTGTAAATCTGACTCTAATGACATCAGTGCCTCACCAGCTATGAACCCTACCGCACGTCACTGGTATAATATATATATATATATATATATATATATATATATGTGTGTGTGTGTATAGACTGTAATAATCTGGGTCCTTCTCCAACATGGGTCAGACTGCACCCACCTCCTGTTAGGCTCAGAACAGGTGGACTCAGTATTCAAGGCAGAAAAACAGTTCAAGTTTAACAGTTTATTGAAATCAGACCCAGAGCGGGAGACGTCAGCGTTCTCAGCAGGATCCTCTGCAGGAGGAGACAGCAGGTTAGTGACCACGCTTATCTGGGAGTGTTTGCACACAAACGTGTCGGTCACTAACCTGGTCTTAATGTCCAGTTCAGATCCAGTGGATCTTAGGCGACGGGTCATTGTTCCGGTACGGATAACCGTGAGGGCGAACGTGAGCAGGATGAGCCGTAGAGCGAAGCCAAAGACGAAGTCGGGGAGGTGGTCGAAGGTTGGAGCCGGGAGGTCAGAGAGCCAGTGAGGTACCGAAAGATTATCCAGGACGGAGTCGAGTCACAGTTCCAGGTTTGATACACAGAGAGCAGAGATCCAGCGGGTAGTCAGGTCAGGCAGAGGTCAGATCGGGCAAACAGAATCAGATGGGAACAAGCAGACTCAGAGGTTGAAAGGCAAACAGGTCAGGATCAGGAATCAGAATAATAAACGCTGGAATAAGTCTCACACAAGGGTCGAAATAAACTGCCACTGTTGTCTTGTCTAGGAGCTGGTTAAATACTGGTGAGGACAGGTGGAACAGATCTGAAGTAATGAGGAATGGGTGGAGCTAAACAGGTGTGTGACATGAAAGAGACTAGACAACAGTGCCACAATCATGACACCTCCTCCCTTTGTCCACCAAGCCCAGATGTCCCCTTTCTGAGTTTCACCAACAACATGAAAGAGGTTTTTAAGATTGGCCTGCAGTTAACATCCTCTCCAGATATCCATTTTGATAACCCTAGCTCTGTCACTATACCACCATCTTTCAGAGGCTGCAAAGTCCCGAATCCTCTTCATCTTATCAAAGAACTTGCTGTGCCAGTTTCACTTCACTTTAGTCATAAACAATACCTTTTGCATTACGTTCATACTTTTCCATTTCTTTCCATGTCCAGAAGTTTCCACCAATGCTCAGAGTGCCCCAAATGATAAACACAAAATAGAAACGAAAAGATGTTTGCTATAATTATATAAGAACAAAAAGCAATGCTGCAAAGTAAAATAGTTTTGTGATGCACCCAGACCAGACAGGTTGGTAGTGGTAATGCACTGTTTGCCTGCAGTGAAGGATCTGAACAGGATACACAAGTGACAAAAAAAAGTTTGGTAAACAAAACATTTCAAGACTGCATTATCTGGCAAGCGGGGCATGCATTTTAGTTTTCACTCTCTTTCGCAGCTTATGCTTGCCTATGTCCAAACTGTGTATCAAAGAGTTAGCACCACAGTACTTTATTGTTTCATATCAATTTCAAACATGTCGCTGTAAGTACGGACAACAGATTTAATGCTAATTACAACAGCGCTGGTGCATGCAAATGGTGTAGCCAGTCACCAATTAACCAGATAATGGAGTTCAGGATCAAAATTTGTAGATCTACTACTCATGTAACTGACTAAATTATTGTTTGTCAATTCATTGATTTAGTCATTAAGCTAAATTTATTTAAATTGAATAAATCAAGAAGTTATTTTTCTTTTCTAAATGCCACAAAGTTATTTTGAAAAATATACATAATTTGGTCATTAAGCAAAATTTATTTACGTTTGAAAACGTTGCTTCTTTTTGTCAAACATCATTTGAAAAAACAGATTCATCAAGATTAATTTGATGGGTTATGTTTAATCTTGTCCAAACTAAAAAATCAAGAAATACTTTTCTAAATGCCACAGAGCAAATTTGAAAGACATATATAAATGTTGGAGATTAGACTTAAATAGTCCAAAAACTATCTTATAAAAGTAAAGTAAATTTTCTCAAAAAAGCACACTTAAATTTAAGACTATGATCAAAATGTTTGTGTAATTTCGTCTATGTTCAGTTTGCATTTTATATATATATATATATATATATATATATATATATATATATATATATATATATATTCATCTGAGATTTTATCTTTTTTAAGATTATCCATTAATCAAGGTCTTAATGAACACAAAAGTTCGTCAGGTTAGCTATAAATATGGACAGCCACACTGGAATCTGAACCACAGACTTCTTTTCTTGCATTTTCATCTCTTGGCCATTTCAAAGAATGCATAAAAATACAACCCGCAAGAGGATGGAGAGGGGAGATAGGAAGAATGCTGTTGGGGGATGCGGGAATAGGGGAGGGGACAGGCAAGACCTGATTAAAGACTGTCTTTGTTATGTAATTAGCTCGAAGAGAAGAAGGCCCCACTGCTGCAGGGATGTAGAGCAGCTGGCCTGAGGTTGTCTAATTGCCTGTTCGGATCCTTTCCAGGCTTCGTTCTCTGGAGCTCACACTCATAATGGCACAGATGTTTACAGCTGCTTACTGCGGACAAGGCTACATGGTATCCGCTGACTATTTCTCTGTTATGATCCAGTGACACCTCCTTCTCATGGGACAATCTTATATCTAGGATATATGAATGGTCTCAACTGCTGAAGAAAAGAAAACTAGTTATTTATATGACAAACAAGAACGTGTGTGAATTTATTCTAAAATCAATGGATTCTGATTTGAAAATGATAAATTATTAATAAAATTTTGAAATGTTTTTACTTTGTTGCAGCTTTTGATTTAAATTATGACCTGAAGTGTTATTGAGTCTTTGCTCATCTTTGAAGTTGTGTTGTACACTGAGGGTTTGTATTAATATTTTCAGCAGTTGCCTGCTCTTGGGGAAGCTCTTTGGTGTTTTTTCAAGCAGGTGGACAAAGCTGGGCAGCTTCTGTTTT
Organism: Fundulus heteroclitus; assembly: GCF_011125445.2. Lineage (NCBI taxonomy): Eukaryota > Metazoa > Chordata > Actinopteri > Cyprinodontiformes > Fundulidae > Fundulus > Fundulus heteroclitus. Next base: position 17,957,603 of record NC_046369.1, read on the forward strand.
ATTGTGGAATATTAAATTACATTTCTTCAGGGCTTCAAACTACAGTCTATTTTAAAAAGTAAATTTTCAGGGTCATGTTTTAGTCTTTTGTTGTCAAAATCAACAGCTTCTGTGAATTTGTTAGCTTTAAAAAATACATGAATTAAGCAAAAGACTGTTATAAAGTTGAAAACAGTCAAATTAGATATCTAATTGTATGCATTGCCGGTTTATTATCAGTCTGAAAAAGAGTGTGACTTCAGTTTTGGTTTAAAATTTTAAACAAATTGCTGAACTCAGAACGTAGACATTGGCACAGTTTAGGTTCGGTGTTTTCCAAGATATCAGTGATGATCTGGCAATGTTCATGTAAACTTTGTACATTATTTTTACACATCGGACCAGGTTGGTTTGGATGGCCATTCTCCTTGTAAAGAAATCATTACTTGAAAACTGCAATTTGTATTTATTCACATTATTTATGTCTGACATTAAAATGTGTTGGATGATCTGAAACACTGAAGTTTGACCAAAAAAAAAATCTGATTTTATTCACTGCACTGCATCTGAATTTGTACCTTCATGTCTGGCTCTGAATGAATCATGTTCTTAAGATCAGAACTGAAGTATGGTGACATGGAGTACAGTATATATGTATGGTTTGGTATTCTGGTTTGGTTCCACTCTCCTCAGGCAACAATCATCTGTCACCATCCAATCAGCTATGTCCACTCCTTACCCACCACTTACCATCCAATCAGCTCAGTTCACCCTCAGCCATCAGCCACCATTCATTTTCCGATCAGTTCAGCCACCTACTAGCCACCATTCTGCACCTGATGAGCTCCACCTGCTGCACTAATTAGATTCTACCTATATATATCTCAGCCTACCTTTCCCTGCCAGATCGTCTCGTCTTGCCTCGTGTGCACGGCAGCTGTGACTCTACCAGATCCTGTGTGCACAGCCAGCTGGACTCTTCTGCTCTATTCATGTTCAGCCCTCATTGAAGTATGCTGCCAGTGCCTGCATGCTGCACACGTCTGCTTTGTTTCCCTGTGAATTCCAGCCGTTTGTTTTGCCCGTTCTGGTGGTTCCTCGGTCTGCATCGCCTGCCTTCATCACTGGTTTGGGCTGTCACTGCCTACAACTCCTGGTCAGCCTGGTGCTACCTAGCTCACCTTCTACCTTTCCACAATTTACCTTTATAAATAAACCTTTTAAATGTACTCTGTGTCCGGCTGAATATTGGGTTCCCAAGCTTTAATCATTACAGTTGTATCCTCACTTGTAAGTGGTTTTGGATACAAACGTCAACTAAATACACAAACATCAACAAGAATCAAATAGAGTAGACTTTGCAAAGACAATGGAAATGGCCAAAGAGAATACTTTCTTCCAGAGGAGGGTGACTTACAAATGTGAATCGGGAGCACATGGGTGGATTACATATTTTGTAGACAATGGTACCTGAAGGAACTCAGTGACTGCAAGGTAGTGGTTGGTGAGAGCTTTATTCGTCAGCACGGGATGGTGGTCTGTAGAATGACTCTGATGATGATGAGGACAAAGTGGTGGAAGCTGAAAAAAGGAAGACAGCTGTGTGGCTTTCAGGAGTTGAGAAAGTCTCTGCGTCGCCAGGAGGTGCTTCCAGATGACCAGACACCTATAGCCAATGTGATCAGGGAGATTAGTAGGAGAGTACTTGGTATGTCGTCTAGAAATAAAGTGCATCCTGCACGCAAACTGTTTAGGAGACTTGGTGGTGGAATGAGGAAGTACAGAAACGTGTTCAGAGAAAGAGATCAGCTAAGAAGAAGTTGCCAGGAGTTCAGGGAGATGTGGTGTAAAGTGAAAGTAAAGCTAGGTGAGGCCAATCAAAGGGCCCACAAGCGACTTGCACAATAGGTCGGACTGTAAGGAGGGAGAGTTTGATTTATATAAGTTGGTAAGACAGAGATGGTAAGGATGTTCACAAGGTTAGAGTGATTGGGGCTCAAGATGTCAATGTACTGACAGGTGCAACAAGTGTTGATGAATGAGGAGAATGAGAGAGAATGAGAGAACAAAGAGCAGAAGAAGTGATCATTGTTGATCAGGAAATAGCACAGATTAGTAAGGGCGAAGTAAGGAAGGAACTGAAAATAATATGATGAAGAGTGGACAGGCAGTTTGTCCTGGTGACATACATGTGAAGGTATGGAAGTGTCTAGGAGAGACAGCAAAATGGAAGAGATGGGGGTTGGTATTAATTATTTAATATAGGGAGTTGTGGTATTGTTTGAAAAAGTATAGAATGGCAGAAAAGTATATTAGAGAGGTGTAGGGCATGTATGAGAGCTGTAAGATCATGGTATGGTGTGCTGTAGGTGTGACAAAAGAGTTCAAATTGGAAGTGGGTCTGCGTAAAGAATCAGGTCTGAGCCCCGTCTTGTTTGCTATGGTGATGGTCACGTTGATAGTTGAGGTTAAGGGGGAATCTCCATGGACTATGACGTTTGCGGATGGAATTGTGTCCTACAATGAAATCAAGGAACACGTGGATGAAAATAGAGAGGGACGAGGGCTACCCTGTAAAGAAGAGGAATGAAGGTTAGCTGTAGCAGGCAGAATGCAGATGACTCAATGTGGCAACCCGTGAAATGGAAAAGTTGCAGAAATGTAAGCTTTTCTAAATAAGGTTTGTGAGTGTTGATACACAATCTAATAAATAAAAAGTGTGCTGGAAATCCCAGCAAGGTTATTGGTGGCCAGTAATGCCAGAACGGATTAGTTTAATTTGTAATTTACCTTCCGTCCTTAGGTCTATTTTGTCTCAGCGCACTTCACCCTGACTCATCCAGTTAATTGGCAGAAAAGATGTGGGCACACTCCAACCTAATGATGATGATGATGATCCATGTGTCTGCAGATGCCACACATCCAGCACACAAACTGTTTAGAGTTTTACCTTCAGGTCAACACTACAGAGCCAAATTAGCAAAAAAGCAGCCAGCACAGAGATTCAGAGAGTTTCTTCCCCCAGGCTGTCATTGTGATCCACTCAATGAACCTCATAGCCTGAGTTGTTAGCTACACTGCTGTGGAACAAAGTAAGAATGTTTGCACAATTACAACCTTCCTTTTTTCTTTTTTTGTTACATTTTAAAAACATATGTACAGACTGCATCATATGTTTATACGCAATGTCAAGTAAAATTATTTGATTGTGCACATAATCATGATTTATGGATTACAACCCTGTTCCGGTGCCCAACCTCTGACCTTTGCCTATTATCTCAATTTGTTTGCAGAAATCTGCATCACTGTGTATGACCCTTGTGTGTCCTTCAGATTCTGAATCAATCTGTCATTTTGCCTGAAATCACGGCAGTGTTTAAAGTCTGCACACCTCACTGTCAAGTTGCCACCTGTTGGGACATCATTCCTGAAGCTGACAGTTCTGACTGACCTCTCTGGATGATTGAGGAACTACTCAACTGGATCAGATACCCAGATAAAAAACTTGATTAACTGATTATATTTTTTTATTTTGGACTGTCCCCTCAGCTTCACACTTTTCTTGCTTACTTTGATGACAAATTGCTTCTGATTAGTAACACTAAAAATGGTGTTTACTCTTCACAATTATTACTTGAGTCTTTTTCAAGCTGGCCATATGATATGGACATTTTTTTTAAAAAGTTTATTGAACACCTTGTCATTTGCAGCATTGTTTGCTGGACAGTTATACTTTAGATAGTGGAAACTATTCTCTTGACTCTGAATGAGTTCAGCTCAGAAGGCTTTACTTTATGCACTAATGCTATTTGAATTAAATGCACAAAGTCTCCAACTACACTTTTTTGAGGTGGATGTTTATTTCAGAGAAACCACATTATGATGTATTCATTTCCCTTTTCCTATCAAAATTATTCTTCCCCTTCTGAGAAGTTACTTTGTTTTACTCCAGTATTTTGCTGGCTAGCATTATTCGTATACTAGATTGTACACATAAATACACACACCTGCTTGGCAGAAAGCAGGCAAACACCTGCATCTTCCTGGCTCCTGAGGTCTGTCCATGTTTCCTCAATGGCCAGTATAATTCCTCTTTGTCCCTCCTTTTTAATTTCCATCTGACTCAAATGTTGTGGGACTTGAACACATTTTGATGGCCAATACCCACCTCCGTCACACACGCATACACACATGCAATTCTCATTCTCAGATTATTTGCTGATATTTAAAAAAGATAGGGAAAGCAGGGCAGTCTATGCAGAATAATGAGGTCAACATTAGAAGGGCAGGCATAAAAGTAGAGCAGTCTTGGACAAATAACACCATTGCTGAACAACATGTGGCTGGCTGGTCTGAGCAAATCTGACTGGAAACATCTTCAGCCAGGTTAGAGTTGAACTATAGTTACAAAAAGGATGTAATTGGCATGCATTTACTTCACATGGTACTTTCCCTTAAAATAAACTGGATTGTGCTGGTATGTCCATGTAGAAATGATTAGACCATCAACTGTAAAGGTGCATTCACACCGAACGAGAATGTGGCAGGATGAGCAACAGATGTACACAATATACTTATGTACAGGTGCAGCACAGGAGCAATTCGACGCAAAGTGAGGCCACAGAGGCAATACCAGCAACGCAAAAAGCATGATTTTGCCGATTAAAGTGAAGCCAGAGTGACATGACACCTGCGATGGATGCAAAGTGACAATTGCTGGAAACGCTGGAATTTCTGTCTTGTTGCATCACAACAACCAATCAGGAACTGGATGTGGCTGTGACGTGGGTTGGAGGACTACAGTGGAGACGAAGCTGTTTTCATTCAACATGGAAGAAAAGCTGATAGTAGCGGTCTGCCATCTGCCTTGGTTGTATGACTCGACTAATTATTTCTATAGAGACAAGTGCAGAAAGGACCAAGCCTGCAAAAGAGTGATTGAGGAGACTGGAGTGATAGTTAAGTGAAAGCATCATTAGATAGATACTACTGTATTTCTATGCTTTTCGTCTGCTCTGCAACTGCTGTCGCCCGCAATGCAAACGGCTGGCGATATGTAAGGCGAGTGACAGCATCCAAAAATGCAGACATTGTGGTGCCATTTGTGTTCGGTGTGAACGCACCTTAAGAATGTAACAGCTTATTTGTTTCCTTTATATGATGTCAGATATGCTTTTATCATTGATGTCTTAAAACGTCCCGGTGTGAGAGAGAATTGATATTTGCATTACTGTCAGATAAGATTGACTAAAAGCAGATTAGAGATACATTCTAACAAAAGCAAAATTGTATTGCTGTTTTTTTTTTTTGTAGTTGTTTTGATGAGAAAAGTGAATGGACCAAAAAGCTCAACATTCAACTCAGTTTAATAAAAAGTGTGGTAGGATGAAGTTACTTGTCCAAGGGATCTGTCCGACATGGTTCTCCTCCTCATGTGTAATACAATGAGTCAGGCAAAGAAGCACACATTCACACCCTGACGGTGGTGACCACTGCCCAACGTCACTACGACTGAGACGGTTGGAGCAGGGGATCAAAACAGCTACCTGGCGATTATAGGACAAACTCCCTTACTCCTGTGCCACTGTCTAAGCAGTCTTTTTCTCTCTCTCTCTCTCTCTCTCTCTGACTTAAAAGCATCTACATATTATTATAGGAGATGATATGACATTATAGCATATGTAGAACAGGGTCTGCACACAACTTGTCATTTCACCTCCAGAATAAATCTTAGTCCCATAGATTGGGCCAACAGCTTCTTAGTCACCACACAGTCCTGCTGCCTATAGATCTGCCACCCAACACTTATTCTCTCATGAAGCTAATTTCATCTGAATCGAGGGCATAATTTGCCCTGTGTAGAGCCTATGAAGGCTGCTTAATTCAAGAGGTAGGTAGAGGCTGTCAAACCTATCCATGCCATGATAAAAAGTCATTTAGTGTGAAATGGCAGCAGGATAGGACAGATATGCATGCTGAGACAATCATAATGTCTTCCTAGAAGTGTTTTCTCAGACACCTGGCGTGGTGAATCCTAGCCTAAGCCACACATCTCTCTGCTACACACTGGGCAATTGCCCCAGAGCCTGACAGACTATCCGAGCCTTGGCAGGCACTTCTGTAAATCACAATATCATTGTGACATTTGCAGAACTTTTCACCGTATACAGTGACAATTATAGAGCACATCTAAAATCTTTTTTGTGTTAGAGCTGAAAAAAGACATGCACACACATCTAAATGACAGTGCATGAGGTCACAAACATGTTTTTTTAGTTTTCAGTCAAAGCCACAAAGGTTGCACTTTACAATACATGGCACTTTGTGTAGTGAGGGGTGAGAAAAGTAGAGAGAAGTAGATTGTTTTTGTGTTTGTAAAACAGAAAAGCACATTCAAATGAAAGCGTTTATGCTCTGTAATAAGAAAACAATGAACTGGCACTCACAAATCGATACTGAGACATATATTGATCTCTGCTCCAAATGAAGGGAAGAAATAGAGAAAAAATATCACACATAGTCAAGTAAAAACTGTGAAATATAAAATTAATTTAATTTATTTTTTGAACTTCTGAGTTGGTGATAGTTTAATATTATTGATTAGTCTGCAGGATAATACACAAAAACAAAAAAAGTATGACCTTAAGAAAGCATCCCTCAGCCTCATCTTCAAATCTTACCTATTCACCATGCATCTCATCGTAGGGGACATTGGAGCGTCTGAAATATTTAGATTTACAGAATCTAGGAAATCTTTAGATTTACAGCTTCTAATCGTATGCTGACACAATCATTAAAATATAGCTCTGATACACTAATTGTTGTGTTTCTTTGGTTGTGATTCCACTTTTGAGAATGTCATGGCTGCAACACTAAAGGTTCTAAATGGGTGGATTGTTATACCAGATTGGTTAGTCCAGAGTGTAATTAGAGTTCTAACCCTGAGGGGCACACCCCTATTAGGTTTTAATAGGTTTATTATTATTAGTCCTCATGCCTGAAAGGGAAGGAACATTTCTGTGTTTGTGTTATTCTTTTTTCAGTTTTTAATGATGAAGAGGTACAACCCCGTTGTGTTTGCACTGGGTTATTATTCTTTCCATACTTCTGCTGTGGAAACTCTTATTCTGGGAGCTTTGTGTGACATTAAACTAAGTCCAACTACTGAATAGCCTGTGTAGCTTAACTATTATCATGAACACACAATGTGATATAGAATAAAGGACAGGTCACAAGACATTATGCGCCTGATCCAGACTATATCAGTTGTGCAAACATAGCTCCTAAAATTCACTTTAAAACATTACAAGAAAATGTTCAAAATATAACGGTCAGAGTTACCAATAATGCACAGTAGGCCATTGTTTATGTAAATGAGAGGGCACTGTGAACCTGTCCTGCTATAAAAGTTTAGAACATCTAAGAAATGTTGAATTTACATGTTCAAACTTGGAAATCATTAAGTTGGCAAAATCATGTTAATAGGAATGTTTTACAACAAAATCATGTGCTGAAGAAAACTTGAAGCCAATGATTTATTCCATAAATTCATCCCATGCCCAAAATATTACCACAGTAGGAAAGCAGCATAGCTGGGGAGGGCCCCCAATTCCCACAGAGATCTTTTTAACTCTACAAAGAAACACATGCATGACCAAAATCCATAACCAAAGACCTTCTTGCTATAAAACACAGTATTATTCCACTCTGTTTCCTTAAGGCCAATGATGATGGTAAGAAAGCTTACATTATTTTTGGGCAAGTTATTGTGGTTAGGGTTAAAGAGAGCATGTAATGTATGGTATCACATAAACATAGAGCAGATCTGAGTTTGAACCAAGTGCCCCAGGAGAGTAGATTATGACTGACAAATTTCTGTACATTTAATTGAATTTTTATCAAATTCCGCCATTCCATCAATGCTGTTTTGCAGCTGTTGCTTTTAACCTAAATAAGAAAAAGTAAATGCATTCCCCACACAGTTGAATTTATAATCTTTTACCAACATGGTCACAATGTTAAATCTGTTCCAGAGCATACTAGGTTTAATAAAGAAATGATATTGCTTACTCCCAGAGCATATATCTCCCCTTCGGACCCACAGACAACATTTTCAGTGTTCTCATACCATGTGAAATTATTTAACTCAGGATGTAGGAACTTATCTAGCCAAACATCAGAACTCGTATGCTTTGGATTCCTGCTGCAGTTTCCTGGTACTTATCTTTAGCCAGTGTCCCTTGTGGTCCTGTTTCTTTTTAATGGCAAATATGCCTACCAAATGTCTGCTGAGTCTCCCGAGAAGAGAGCAAAACATTCAGTTGGCAAAAAGACAGGGGGATGCACACAGTCGCGCAGCACTGCATTGTACAAACTTCATGTTTGACACCTTTTTTGGTTGCTTTTTAGACAGCTGCTTTTTGCTCTACTGAAGCACAAACAGAAGAGACAGATTTTTGGGAAAATTTGGTTTGTTCAAAAATGTCTCTAAATTAACTTTTTTTAAATCTTGTTCAAAATTAGCCAGGTTCATTAGAGCATGTATAGCCTCATTAATAGGAATAATACTCTGTCAACCTTATAGTGCAACAACCAAATATTTTCAGTTAATGATTTTTATTTATACAAAGTGGGAATATGTCTTTATTTTGAATTGCTAATTATGATTAGGTTTAGTTATATGTTAAAGTACCCTTACTCTTTTTCTCATAACACATGGTTACCAAAACCTGTGTTTTGTTACATATTTTAAAGGAAAACAGCAAAAAAAAAAAAAAAATCACATTTCCACAAAAGAATGACTTTTTGATCATACCTAAAGCATCTAAAATTTTCATGATTACGGTGGCCTTCTCAAAAATCTTAAAACAAATAAAAAGCCGAGCTCTTGTCAGGTCTATAGTATATGTGATTTATTCTCCTCATGAAAATTACCCTTTAACTTCACATTTTTCTGACGGAGAATCTAAGAGAGCACCACGCAGCAGGAAACTAGGTGAAAAATTGCACTAAACATATGGCAAAGTCTAATGTCAAATGGCAACTTTGGGTATATCACTCCATGAAGGCTGTGCCTGAATAAAGTTTACCATAAATTTCCATTTGCCACTATTCATGTAAGAAAAAAAGAAGATTAATGGACACATCACTAGGCTGTTAGTCTCTCTCATTAAATGTCCTTTAGAATGTGCCACAGGTGTACATTTTAGGGTAAATCAAGTCAATATTTATGGAAACTCTTTTAGAAGAAATATGCTTTCTCCTCGGGGTAAAACCCTGGTTATCTTCCAGCTCGCTGCAGACACAGCCTGCTTGTAAAATATACAACTTCTACATAAAGAGATTCTCCACAGCTGCATGCAGTATTTTGCGTGACATTCTCGAATTGCAAAATAGTCATTGCAGGAGTCCTTTCACATTGCAATCAAACTAAATTGTCGTTTCAGCCTCACCGCACTAAAAAAGAAAAAAAAAAACGTTACAGTCCAACATTGGACTTGGACCAAGGGAAGTGTATAATCTAACTCTCATTTGTGACACATTTGAATTTGATATTCACAAGTCTGTCCTGGTCAGCTCCAGGCCACCTGTTATGTCAGTGACGGATGCCAGTGTAAGCTTTCGGCTGGTGGCTGAAATCTACAGCATATGACTACTATTCAGATTGTAAATGGTTGTGAGTGTGTGTGTGTCATGGTTCCTTATCATCACCTGCTGTGAGCCCAAGAGCAGTGAGGGAGCACACACGCATTGTTCTTCCTCACACACTCAGCGGCACTGAAACACACACCCACTCACAGCGCAAGCCAATTTAGACCCCCAGTTTCTCACCAAACCGTCATATAAGCTTTGCAGTTTTATAAGGGTTCATATTACAAAAATTAATAAAACTCTTGCAACTCAAAACACTGCAGGCTTGTCTTATCTCCTGCATTTCTCTTACCCATGGGCAGTCGGGGCTCTATATTACTTTGCTTTAAAGCAGGTATATTTAATCAAATTACAGTTATCACCTCAGGAATAGCGATGGTTTTCTGAAAATAGGAGTCACAAACTGCTGGAAAGTTAAACCAAGATTTATCAATTTCTTTTTTTTTTTTATATGGCAGTTCTGTCAGAAGTCTGATTCTTTACAGTCTAATCAAAAATGCACTGAAAAAGTACACGTTCAAACCTAAATTTTCACCAGCTGAAATTAACGCTGTCATTAATACAGAAAGAGCTGGATCATCTTTGTGTGGAAACACTTCAAGCTCAGCACATGCCTCGTGGGAGGATGAACACACAGATTTGCAAAAACGCAGGTGCGCGCGCACGTGTCTCGATGGCGTTCGGGCATATACTCGAAATAACACATGCGCAGGGGGCTGTATATTGAGAGCGGCGCTTGTTATTTTTTTTTCCTTCACTTTTACTGCTCCAACGTTCTGTCAAAACAAAGAGATTCACAGCAGACATGGTGTGTTTGCTCCGTTTTTGGGGAGGAAAAAGTGTTTGATGATAGCGTTATCCAATCAACGAGGCTGGTAATGCAAAATCCACATACAGTAAAGCAACTTCCATTGCATTCATTGTAGAATAGGAAAACCAAAACATTTCTAAAGGTGACCAAGCTTATAATTACTTCCCCCGCGTGGCCCTAACTAGCACTTGATCATGTTTTGTATCTGCTGCTCTGAAAGAAATATTGATTTTCAGAAGGGTTGCCTTATAGTAAGAGCATGCCTTGCAGTATTTAGTCCTGACATTTTCCTTCAAGACCTAAACAGATTTTCTACACGTGAGAGACATAAGTGGTTACACTGTTAAGTCTAGAACAGGCAAGGTCCACCAATGCAAAAGTTTAAAGGATCAAGTGTAAGGCACTTACTGTCGCTATGCATAGATGCTGAGTTACTGCTCAAACTCATCAGCTTTATTTCCCTTCTCTTCCTTTCTTCCTGGAGTATAGAGACAATTAATAAGAGCTTGTTTAAGAACTACCATATTAGTTTTGTATTATGTTATTTTGTGGTTGTATTTTGGATATGGGCGTTGTTTTGGAAGAAGTTACCACTATCGAGGTATTCTAAAGTAAAAAAAAAAAAAACTGTTTTAGAAATTGCCCAAATGTTATGTATACCTTTCAAATTGCTTAAAGTGCTTTTAATAAGATGACATTGAAATTGCAACTGTGACAAGGAGTTTTCTCTGGCAGTTTGGAGCACGGAGTAATGCAGCCATTTCTCTCCCCTACCCGGTGCTGCAACAACAAGGTTTTTTTCTGGACACAACCACAGAATCCCCTTCCCTTCCTGCTGGCTGGACATTCCCATGGTGTCTATAATTGCATATAATTGTTTTGGACGGATGCTCGTGGCACCTTTAGGCATCTGGAAATTGTACCCAAGTATGAACAAGACTTGTGGAAGTCCAGAATTATGTTTCTGGTATCTTGGTTGGTTTCATTTGATTTTCTCATTATGTCACACTGGGAAGCAGTGTGTAGGAAATGCTGCCATAAAAAGATACACTGGTGTGTCACTGTCTGAATAAAATGTCGTGAATTAACCTGAAGCTTACAAAGATGTTACATTATCATCTGGACACAAGTTGTTTGAAGGTATAATAATCTTAGTGTATATAAACTTCTGAATTTAACGGCGCGGTTTAGCATTCAGCAAATATAAATTATTTTGGTAATCCTAACTGACCTGAAAGAAGAACGTTGTAGTAGTAGTAGTGGTCTAATTAAAAATCAGACATTGAGAGAAAAAAAATATTTATTGTTATTGTGTATTTGTACGGAAATGTTTTTTGGCCTAAATGCTCTATAATGTTTTCCTTATGAGCAATATTTTTATACAGAAACATATTCACAAAATCATGGTTGTGGTTTTACATCCAAGGGGATATATTTACTATATCGCCCATTTCTAATGGAGTCTTTAATGGCAAGATTTTTTTTTGTCTTTGCTACTTCAATGACCCTACATTACACATACAGTATGCATCACGGAGAACATCTTGATGCATTATTTTATAATTTTCCCCTAACAATCAATATCCCCAGCTTTCTGCAAGCATCATGGCTCCTCCTCCATTAGTTCTGCAATGTCATTTACTTCAGTGACCCAGTAATACCTCTAAGCTGTGTCAGGGTTCAGCGGTACTCAGTGACAGAGACGGACTGAGCTGTTAATCTCCCCCACCGATCTTCCCAGACAGACTCACTCTGTCACAGATACCCTGAAGCAGAAGTCCCCTCTTTTCCTCCTTTCCCTCGTGAACACTGACAGGTGAAAGGAGTGGATTGGTCTTATATGTGGCTATCTCTTTAGATCTGTCTCTATGAGGGTGTGTTGCTCTCACAAAGTCTGTCAAGGTCAGTTTAAGCTTTGTTGAGTGTCAGCGCTTTAAAGCATTGGTGCCTCAACAATACAGAACCTCATCAAGGTCTTTACAATATTTTGCAAATGTTGTATTTTTGTATGCAAAGAGTGCCGACATATTCAACTAGCAAAACTTTAAAGATTAAATTATTCAGAATAAGATTTGTTTGAGTTTGATCTTTTTTGCAGTTACGTGGAAGAAAAATCGGTGTTCAATAAAATCCTGAAATGATTCACAAACAAAATACAACAGACATAAGGAAAACTCCAAAGAGAATAATAATATAATAGACTGACAGCAATCAAATGTTTGAAAGAACGTAGGCAATTCACTTTCATTAAATACTCAATTTGATTGAAAAATAAGGTCTGTTGAAACATAAGGACATCCATTAACACACTAAAATGACTGAAGAAGGAAAAGGAATAACAGCTAAACACTGATTGGATGCAAAACCTTTTAGTCCATTAATGAAGCACTTTAATTTAGCTGCCAGAGAACTTTGTATGTGACCTTCTCGAGTGACCTCCTGCAATATCTTGAGCAGAGTTTGAGGAGAGGGAGCATGAACACCTCTTCAAGGGAAATTAATATTCACAGAGGATGCTGTCCTGCGCTGCACTAATCTGCATGAGATCTGACTTCCTTTCATTAATCAAGACGAGTATGCCCCTGTGCATCGCCGCTGTTTACCTTCCAAGTTTGTTGTTTACCCAGCCTGTTGACTGGAGGCAAACATTATAAATAACACAACAATACATGACTCAACTTACCTACCCACGCTGGCTATAGGACATGATAAATAGTGCAATGGTTTTTATCAAAGGAATGGTCAAGTACAATTTGATAAGTTAGCACTTGTGCAATAATTTTGAGTGGACTAAAAGTAAAACAGCTGGTTAGTTGGAGCTAGCTGGAGAAAACTCCAGATATTTAAAAATTAGAAAAAAAGGGGGTCACTGAGTTCATAATGTGCCACACTATTTGCAGTGGTACTAGAGCTGCTGCTTTTGTGTCTTACCAATAATCAAAATGTGGTGTAATAAATAACAGGTTACTTGATCTTAACAATGTTAGTAATTAGTCAAGTGTTTTCACAACATATTTAAAATTGCGAGGATATGAAAATTAAATATACAATTGTTTTAAACCCATCACACCAGTTATTTCAAAAATAAAATTTGTAGTTTGGGACTACTGATGAATAAGTTACCTGAGAACACATATAATAGAGGGGCTAACAGTGTTAACTTATTAATTTATTCTTTATATACAAAGCCATATTCAATAGATCATAATCTTATAACAATATTCATCTATTTCAGTAACTCAATTCACTAGTTGAAACACATTATATAGCTTAGTTTCAGGCAGATCGACGTTTCCAAGTCTTTATTTCAGTTAATCATGACAATTTTCTGCTCACAGCTAATGAAAACATGACCTTTAAGATTAGAATATTATATTAGATCAGTTAAAAACACATTTTTAAAACAGAAATGGGCTCTTAATCATGTTTAATACATGCAAAGCTGTAATTTTCAAAAGGAACTAATCTGACAAACGAGCCTCATCAGAATGGATCTTCAAATTGATTGAATGTGACTGTATTTGATCATAAATGGTAGTTAGTACATATTAGTAAATGGAAAAGTAATATTTCCTTTCAAAATTCCTACGATGAAACTTTACCACTGATCATGAAACACCAGATAACAGACTGACAGATTCATCCATATTAATATATAATTACTTCCTTAAATGGTGCAGTGTTAACATTTAGGAAATACCTTACCAAGTAAACTACTTGTCACTGTTTAACCTCACTTAGCTGTAATAACTGTAAGCACCCAATGAACTGAGATTTGCATTGATTTGTTGCTAACTCAAGTTTGTTGCGCTAACAGATTGCAGACACCTGAGTCATTATTTTAACATTATTTCCACTGATAACAAAATGGTCTTTTCCTCTCCGTGTGTAGCGGACCAGTCTCTGAAAAAACTGCTTAGTTGTTGTTGGAACTGCCTACCTCTGTTAAAGATTTAAAAGACTAACATTGCTTGACTTAGTTTGCAAAAGTTATCAATGAAATACTGAGTCCATTTTAAACAGTCAGTAACCACCAAATTACAATAAAAAAGAATCTTTATTTTTTTTACCAGAGGTAAAAGAAAAAGAACAAAGCCTCAGATTATTTTATATTTCTGGACTAATTATGCATTATTATGGGATCTCCCCTCCTCTGTGATAACTGCACATTATCTGCAGTACTGGACTCCATTAAAAACTATGATTAATAAGCATTCCCTTTGTTTGTTAATTTATCAAGGACTCATTAATTACAAAGCTATTCCTTATTCATTCTTCTTTTATTTCCTGAGAAAGTAGAAATTATTAAATCATTAGCTATCTAATAAAACACAGTCAGGAGTTACTACAAATTAAAAATTAAATTATGTTTAAATCATCCATTGTCCCCCATTTGTTCCACAGTAAGTTACTAAATTAGTTTTTTTAATAGAAATACTCTGTGTTTTATCTCTCCGTTTTTCATTGCCATTTCTAAAATAAAATGTTACTATCATCCTTAAAAATCTCAAATATAATAATAATAATAATAATAATAATAATAATAATAATAATAATAATAATAATATAATAGTCTGGATATAGAAAGATGTGTAATCTGATAAATGCATTCCTTTAGATTATTATGTTATTTATCTATAACTATTATGGTATTTATCAAACTGCCATTGGTGTTATTTTATAATATGTGTTTTGGGTGACATAAAACAAAACATAGGTAAATAATCAAGAAATTAAAAAAGAAAATCTTAGAAGTTTAAACAACAAAAGCTTTAGTCTTAGAATACAAAGTTAATGCAAGTTGAATGAGATAATTTCAAAGTTCAAGTTGAACCAGAGAGAGAAAGAGAAAGAGAGAGAGAGAAAGAGAGAGAGAGAGAGAGAGAGAGAGAGAGAGAGAGAGAGAGAGAGAGAGAGAGAGAGAGAGAGAGAAAGCAAATGTAATTTTTCACTCAGCAAGAAGAGATTTTAGTCCAGTGTGATGTAAAACCTTCCTAAACTTTACTTTGTTTTGTATTAGGCAAAAGTCACATATTCAAAGCCTCTGCACTGAATAAAAAAAGAAGGATCAGAAAAGATGGAAAGTGTTTACAGACACAAATTCACTTCTTGGAGAAAAGCCTGGCCACACAGATTCAACACAATGTTGATGATGAATATAATACTATCATTATTATTATATTATCATTGTTATTATTGTTGTAATTACATAGCTGCAGTGAACAGAGATAAAGGCTTTATAATTGTAAACAACACAACATTGATTATTTACTCATTCTCAAGATTACTTTTTAAGATCTATTAGATCATATTGTCAGGCAAGTCTTCAAATTTGGATATTGCATAATTATTTTTTTATTATTGTTGTTGCACATCTTGTTTTCCAGGTTTGCTCTGATTGGTTATAAATGTGGACAAAAATTATAAAACACAAAGCACGTCATGTTTGGTTGTGTTTTTTTTTTATATATTGTGAAACTGTCCCTGTGCAAGAATTGTTTTTTTTTTTAATTATTATTATTATCATCACTATATCAATATGTAAAACAGGACTAACAGTATGGAAGAAAATTATTTCCATTAGGTAAACTTTGCAACTTTGATGATCTCTCACTTGTAAAGCTAAACTACACAAGTTGATGAAGACGCAGTCTGTGGTTCAGATTTTCTTTTATTATCACAATGAAGATATTGATTGAGGTGGATGTGTATGTGTAGTTCATTGTTTTTTCCTGAAAAACACATTTAAAAGTCAAATATTTTCACCTCCAGGACACTAAAGGAGTTCCTTAATCTGCAGAAATAAAGCAGCACAATTTTATTTTTTTACCCATTGTGGCTGCAGAATCCTTTTTCTGGGTAAGTTCTGTTTTATTTGTCATCTTATTAATCCATTACATCCCTGAGAGAAATCCGCACTGAGGTTTGTAATTAAAAAAAAGGAGGGAGGCAAAACCAATCCAGATGGAAGGATGCCTGAGACAACGTGGAGAGGATCGCTCCTCGGGTGAGTTTCACCTTTAATAAACTAATAAATTAGTAGACCCACATTTTATTACTTTAGAAAAGGAATTAAAGTATAAATTCCTCCCTTTTACCTTTTGATATGTTCTCATTAAGAAGGGGCAGAAATTGCACCTCCTGCTGCTTGGTGTTCTCCGAGCAATTGTTCTTTTACAGTGTTGTGCTTTCAAGGCAAGAGTGTAATCAAAATCCCGAGCCTTGCAATTAGATACAATGGCTTTCCCCATCCCTGTGTGGGCATCTGCTAAACAGAGCACAGAGGGGGAAAAAAAGGCGGAATGAGTATATTGTGTCTGCGCTGAACAAGAGCAAGTAATCTGGTAAGTATTGTATGTGCATCGCACACTCCACAGACCACTGGCTGTGAATAGCCTTTGTTCTGTGAGCCGACTTTAAAGTTCTCCAAGTAATTTTAAAAATGGTTCTTAAACTTAATTATGCTGCAGGATTTTACAGCCTTCAAAGGAAGAGCAGAGTTGGGGGAGAGAGAGCAAGAGGGCTCTGTTGTTTGATTGACATGCAAAGTCAATGAATGCCAGATAGAGTCAAAACAATAACGTCAGCCTTGATTTGAAAGATCATATCTGGGCTTTGGAAAAATATCTCACATGGTTCAAATCTGTGGCCATATTCACTGACAGACACAGACTATATTATCTGACGATGTATTACTCAACACCCTACAGTATATTAAAAACTGATGTTCTACCTTTGTGTTCAGCATTTTCAGTGCACCTTCATTTCGTAAAAATACTGCAGAGAAAATCAAGGAGACACAGGAATGAGCCGGGACAGAGAAACTAAAATAATCTCCAGTGGAGATGTGCTTGTTGTTGCTGTGTGTGTGTGTGTGTGTGTGTGTGTGTGTGTGTGTGTGTGTGTGTGTGTGTGTGTGTGTGTGTGTGTGTGTTGCCAGACCTTTGACTGCTCCTCATTTCCTGCGGTGGAGGCCTGTTATAAGATGAGGTATTTTTGGGATGGGACACTTACCGCTTGCTGTTGACTTTTTCCCCTTTACTTGTTACAGCAAGCCCAGAGGGATAATCAAACTCACATGTACATTGTGGCAAGTAAGAAAAGAGGAGCTACGATGGGTGCTGGATTTCAACATTGTAGACCCCAATTTTTTTAGCACTTGATTTTGACAAGTACAAAATATTTCAAAGTCTCATAATTACCCACTGAGCAGATGGCAATGTAAGGCACTTGCAAACAAATCAACCTGGAATTTCTTTCTGATTCAACTGGATTAGAAAATATTCCTTAGATTAAGTTTCAGTTTTGATAAGTCTATTTCAGAGTATTTTGGTTGGTTAAGAAAAAAAAATTACATTAAATAAGGTCTAATTTATGGATCTAACATACCAAAACATATAGTTTACTATAAATCAAACTCAAGTTTGTTTTAAACTTTAAAACTGTTATTTTAGCTTATAAATGACCACACAGATAGACTGGTGGATCTCAACTTACAACGATGTACTCACAAAGTGTATTTATTTCCAGTGTAATTATAGCAGTTAAATTGCTGTATTATATAGATTCATTACATGTAGAGACATTTATTTTAAACGGTATTTGTAGTTAATATTAGTTATTATAATGTACAGCTAACAAAAATCCTAAATGTTGTCTTTCAAAAAGTCAGAATGTAAAATAACATTAGTAAAAAGATTTTAATACAGAAATATCATGCTATGCCCTACACTATCATTGGGAAGACTGCTGACTTGACCATTTTCCAGCTGTTAGAAACACCCGCCACAAAAAGAATAAGTCACAAAGCGGCACAGCTAAAGATGCAGGCTGTTTACACAGTGTCATGTCCAAGTATATTGAGTGGAAGGAAAAAGGGAAGTGAAATAGGGTTAGAAAGCAAGAGAGAGAGATAATTGCTGCTTTAAAATGATTATGAAGCAAAAGCCATTCTAGAGTTTTGGGCAGAATCACAAAACGTGGACTGTGGCTGCAATCAGAGCTTCAAAAAGCCATCACACACAAACAAACAAGTATCCAGGTCATGGGATACAACTGTCACATCCTGAACTATAGATGACGTCAGCAGCATCTTACCCTGGGTAAGGAGGAAAAAAGACTGGACTGTTGTTCAGTGGTCCAAGGTCCTCTTCTCAGATGAAGCAAAATTTTACTTAATTTAATTTAGAATATAAGGGCCCAGAATGGAGGAAGAGTGGAGCAATATGACCCAAGTTTCTATGGTCAGTTGTCATTTGGGGAGCCACATCATTTGCTGGTGCAGCAATGTGCAACACTAAAAAAAATGTTTGTAACTGCAATCTGGAGTCTACTTGTTCTGGAGGCAATGTTATGTGTGCAAGTAAGGTAAAGAAGTCACATGGAAACAAAAGTTGCATAGTAAACCATATTTTAATAAAACACATACAATTAGGAAAAAAGGTTAATTTAAGAACAAATAGCAATAGGTTCTGATTGGAAAATGCCAAATGCTTTTAAACAAATGCTAAATTAAATTAATCTGAATGGCTCATCAAGCATATGAAATGTATTTAGCCGTGTTAACCTAATTCCTAAGCTTTCACTGTGCTCTGTCTTCTTTTCTCTAAATTTATATAGAATTTTTTTTACGCTTTGCTGCAATCCTTTCATTCCAAAACACTTGATAAAACATGGAGTGGGATAAAGGCATCTCCTGGTGGTGTTAAGAATTTTTCATGTAGGCGGTGAGCCAGTGTAGAAATTCTCATTTGTTTCAACAATGGGAGCTGGTGAACACAAATAATTTTGATCGAATGCTAGAAGAAGGAGCTCAGCAGTGACTGAATCTGCTGCGGATTCTCACATTCTCACGCTGGAATCTCAGCATCTGGAATTGGGGAGGCGGGAAGCTAACACCACCTCAGCGAGGGCTCTCTCTCTTTTTCTCGGCTTATTACAGGAGGAGAAAACTTTGTGGTTTCTCCTCGTAATTTGAACAGCAAGTCCCAAATGCACAGTGAGATATGGCATGGTGGTGGAGCTTTAAAGGCAACACCTTTTGTTTTGCGTCTCTGTCTTCTGCTTGTTTGTGCTGCTTCTTTAAAAAAATATAAAAACGTGCCGTCGGTCTGTTTTGCTCCAATACTCAAGGCCTTAGCATTTAATCTCTGGGAGAACATCTCAGAGTGAAGAATGACACACTTAGTCTGACTCGCATTTATGAGGGACATTCTTTTCTGCGGCTTTCTGGTTTTTTTTATATTTGTATATGTATATATATTTTTTTTTTTTTTGAAGCTGTCACACTTTTCAGTCTGTATAAATTCCTGACAGATTTGAAACACACAAATCAGGCGTGAGCTTGATTCTGAAAGAGAAAGATTTGTCTACATCTACAAAGTTCCAAGTGATTCTTTGGAGGTAGACACTGAACTCATTTGATTCATGTTCACAGTATTTAAAGAAAATATTCACATGATTTTATCTTGGACATAAACTTTCATGCATTGTTTTAATACATGTACTTTTCTTTCTTTCTTTTTTTTTTTTAAGTTAACGTGTGTCAACATTTTTCTTAATGCTGTATCCCTGTCGAATTCATCACCAGAGACTATTATGGTTGTGACATTTCGCATTAAATTTAATTCTGAGCTGCCATCTGCATCCCTGCACAATTAGATGTATAGTACGTTCCGCATTTCCTAGTTTTGTAATATTGGAAGGATCTGAAACCAGACGGGGCCATTTACAGCGAGCAAAGAGAGGGAGACACTAAGGTGCTCGGATCAGGCCAATGTGATTCAGATAGAATTAGGCTGCAATGAGGTGAAGCGTGATTGAGTGTTGATTTAAAACAGCTGGGTGCCTTGGACCGGGTCCATGCCGGAGCATGAAAGACAGCTTGCAGAACAGTTGCAGACATGTAAAACCGCACATACAAACAGCCTCAATCAGCCGATCTCCAAAAATACACACTCCACATGCAAGCACACCAAACACATGCATGCACATACATTTAAAGAGAATGCTTTACAAGGTTTACACATATACAGACTTTCTGAAATAATTCAGGTTGTGTGTGAGTGTGTGTCTTCATTCACCGTTGGAGGTCGTACTCTGTGGATGGAATTGGTTGCCGATCCTTTCTCCATGAATACTGCGTGGAACATTCCTCTGCCTCCCACAGAAATGCATTTTTCCAGTCCTGCTCTTTGCACTCTAACATTGCTTCTCTATTCAAGATATGGAGCTTAATAGGTTGGTTTTATGCACTAAAACCTTTCCAACATGCCTGTTGCATCCCTGTTCAGCTGTGTGACCCGTTGCATGATCCGGCTGAGCACTGCGCTACCTTCATCAGCGACTAACTCCATCTATAAAGGGATCTTGGCTCATCTAGCGCGTGGAGGCGGCTTCTTACCGACCTTGAAAATCTAAACCGACAAGGCAAACAAATGACAATTAAAATGCTGATGATGTTAATTAAACGCTGTGTCTAGGACCACTGTAACACTACGGCTGATGAAGACCTTTTAGTTAATGAGATATACAAATTCATTATGGACAGAGACGAGGAGCCTTCTAGTCGGGGAAAGTGGTATTTGTCTGTACACTCTTCCGTTGTCATCAGCACTTTATATCCCCTGGATGGCTTTTACCACTGATACCAGGATTGAGATTTATGATCACCAGGAAACTTCTACATGTTTCCCCTTATTCGTTTTGCTTTTATCAATTTGATGAGTTTATCGTTAAGGGAATGATATAGCGCTCGCGCAAATGGCCGTGGTTTTACATGACAGCCCCCTTCAATAGCCTCATCCTGCGGCCTTCTGAGGAGGCTATAGATTTCCATTACTTTCCCCATCACCTCGACTTAAAAAAAAAATGGGTGATAATAATGAGTGCCGCTTTTTATTTTTTACATGCAGGGTAAAATTTAGTTTTGCTAGATTTATTTAGAGGGGAATGATGCAGGTCAAGGGGCCTGGAAGCATTAGATGCTTCTGAGAATAGTTGAGACGTTATTGAACCAATTATCTTCCGAAAATAACAAAGACATATTGGCATTGTGTGCCAGTAGACGGGTAAACGAAACAAAACATAGAAAAAGGGGAGCTTGACAACACAGGCACAGACGAATCTCAAAGGGCCACATTATTCCATGGTCAGAAAATGTCTTAAGTCCATTCCTGGGTCTTGGAAATGTTAAATTAACAAATGAGAGTAATTTTTCATGGGTTCATAATGAGCGCATGTTTCAGAAGGGTACTTCAGGCAGAGGAAGGGAAGTCAGCTGTCATCCTTTGTGGACTCTAACTATGGAGGTAAGCAATACAAATGGGCTCTCTATTATAATGAGATGTTAGCCAAAGTATCACATGGAGCTTTTAATCGTCCGTAACATGCTCTGTGGGAAGATAAAGTGAGATAACAAGCTAAGTGTTGGAGTTCAAAGGAAGTCTTGCAGAGAGAATCACACTGTGATGTCGGGTGTATATGTGTTGTACCCCTACATAATTAATCAGTTTTCACAAAGTTGTGCAGTTTTTGTAAATGTGTGAAATGTCATGAGAAATAAAATAAGAGGTCAAGTTGTTGTTTTTTTTCCTTCCCAATATGAGATCGACTATGTAATTTGTGATATATTTCTTGGATTAATGTCATCGGATTCCCTGGGAGAAGCTCTCAGTTAAGCTTCAGGAAAGTGCTGGAAGACTATCCTAACAAAAGTCGTTAGATTTTTATGCGAGCTCTACTTGAGAACAACCTGGTTGTCTTGACACAAACTTACTCTAATTTGAGGAACTGTTTTAAAGTTAGAAAGATCGGTATTGTGACAACACCACTTGCGTACACCTCAGAGGGGAGTTCCGTTTCCTCGGCCGCTTCCTCTCCATGTATTAACAATAAATTAATGGACTCCTGTAGCACTCAGCACTCAGCCAGTGAGTGGCACCCCATTGATTTCAAGGTGTACTTTTGTCCATATATGGCTTTCTGAATAACCCTTTAAGGTGCAGGAAGAGTGCTCAGACAGTCGACCGCAAGGATGAAGCTCTGTCTGGATAAATATTTCAACACTTGGACTTTGCTTATTGATTGGAGCAGTAATTTCCACACATGCCACCCAGGGGAGACAGGCACTAATGATGCTGGTTCCACCATGTCCAGCCAAGGCTTTCCCACAAAGACATATTCCCAGGTCCTGAGCCTGTGAATTATAGGATAAAACATTAACAGCTTCAGAGAGTGTTGCGTGTGTTTCTTTTTTTCTCCTCCATGAGCTAAGTCTGGTGTCTCTCAACAGCGAGATTGAGCAAGGGTAATGGCATCCTTGGTTTAAAGCCAAACTGCCTTGTGGATGAAGATGTAGAGAAAAAAGTTTTCAGCAACCTCTGACTTTGAAAAGAAGTTCCCGGGAGTTCATGATGTGTAAAACGGTAAGTTGTTAGACCCTGCAAACGCTATCAGAGGATTCAATTTTGGTCATTTAATACATTATTGACAATAAACAGTGTGGCGGAACACATTTCTGTCTTTGTCTGCAATAACAGCCTCGAAATTGCCAAGACTTCAACCATGCACCATCTCACATTAAGTAAATCCCATCATTTTCTATTATCTTAGTGCCGGTGGCATTGCCATTGCTGATGCAATTGCCCAAAGCACTCCAATAGCTTGTCACTTTTCTTGCCTCTGGCAGCGGAACCACTCTAAATCCCCGTTGTTTGTATGCATATCTTCAGCAGCGCCCCTCTAAAAGGGAGCTGTATTGGACTTGTGTGTCCCCCATGGGCTCCATAAAGAGTAAAATATCTCATGAAGATGCTGGTTTCACCCTGTGAGGATAGCAGTTTAATATATGTTGCCATGTCTCACATCCTCCAGGGCTATGAGGTGATGAGAGCTAGTTTCCCACCTGTGGGGCAACGGTAACAATTTGTGCTAACACTGAGGGAAGTCAGCCCAACTCAAGCTGCAGGAAAGCACAAAGGAGGAGTGCCGCTGATACTCAGACGTGCTAATTACCTCTCCAGTAATATGTACTGTGACTCCCCCCAACCCACCACCACCACCACCACCACCTCTCCCTTCTCTCCTTGGCCTGGCGCCTCACGCCATCAACATAATGAGAGCATAACTTTTTATTCTGAATACCTAAATATCTCCTTAAGTGATCGATAATATGCATCATCATAAATCATATCAGGGATTGGCTGAAATTATTCCAGAAGTCAATACTGTGTGCCGCAAAAGACTTTTGAGAGGGACTAATGGTGAGATATAGCTGCCTTTGGGGACTTATACGAGAGGGATATTCATGCATATATACAGTGCAAAGTTTCTCACCCTCGAGTAGGATTGAGCTCGGGGGTCGACCGGCACTCTTTTGGGCCAGCCCGATGTGGCAGCCATCCCAGTGAAACAGTGGTGCAACCAGGGCCTGTCAGCTGTGGTGAGCTTGCTGTTGAAAATACACCATCGATCGTTAATGCAATTAAGGCTCCATGGCACAGGGAAATTAGAAACGCTCTTCATTTAGCCAACAAATGCATGTTGTTGTTGTTGTTGTTGTTGCCGTTTTTGTTTTGTTGACAACAAACCCATTTTCACAGCCATGTCTTTATTTTAGGGCAAATTCAAATGTCTTTAATACAGAAAAGCTTTTTTTGCATGTTCTTTAACTGGAAAACAAGTTGTCATGATGTAAATTATATAATGGTAATTGCTGGTCCCTTTTTTTCCAGAATGCCAACAAGGCAGTAAACAGAAGTCTTATATGCTTTCAAAGGTTGTTGTTGTTTTTGCTTATATTTTATAAGCAAAAACATATATTATATCAGCCATCTATATAAATGACAATTATGTATATCCAGCAAAACAGTTTATGTAACAAGCAATAGTCTTTGTAGTCTGATGTCAAACTATTTTGGTGCAAAACAGAGATAACAAAGAAAAAAAACATTACAAAAAGAGTAGACCTGCACAATATACTAAATGCAAAACATTTTAATATGAAGGAGGGAGATAGGCTCACAAGAGTTTTATATTTATTTCCATGTGTCTTGCATTTTGGCACACCATATAAAGAAACTGGTTATGTACATTTGCCAGGACAGTTTTGGTCTACAAATTAGGATATCTTAAGAGGGTGTCCTAATTGCATGATTGGCTTAATTAAATTTCAGATTCAAACAATCATCATAGTAGGCAGACCACATTGATGTAATTGGAATTTGTCCACATACAACTCTTTTGAATTTAAAAGAAAAAAATATGTTATCAGCTGGATTTTCTAATTGTCATGTACAAAAAAAGGGATAGCAAGTTAATGTTAGCCTAGCATCTCAGCAAATGCTTCCTTAGCAAAGATTTCAAGGAGATCAGGACACAATTTTACTGGAACTTTTTATAAACCTGTGTCAAGTTGTAGTCTTTCTTAGATAAACCATAAAGATACTTTTTTCTTACTTCTTTCTCCCTTTTTTTCATAAAGCAACCTTCTTTTTAGCATTCTTCTAAAATGTAATTAGCCCTTGTTGGTGCAGAGAAGACCATGGAAAAAACTCCATGGTGGAAAACAAGTGTTGAGGAGAAAAAAAGGCATCTCATAGACCTTATGTGATGCAGTGTGATGTTTAGGTTTAAGAGTTTCAATTTAATGTAAAGTTTTGACCAGTTTTATATAAAACAGGTTTACTACTTTTTATTTTTAAAAAGTACCTATTGATAACTTCCAGGTAGTTTATTATGAGTTTTAAGACAAACAAATCAATGTAAAATAAATGTGGGATATTTTCCTATTGAAAGGTTAACATGTTTATATTGACCTTATATAATTTCTAATTCAAAGAAAGTGTTTAGTTTGTAAAATATGAAATACAGCAAAATTAAAACAGGAAAAAAAAAATATTGTGGAAAAAAATAAATCAATAATTTTTTGGGGGGGGAAAACATTGCATAGGAAGCTCATTATTAAAGCAGCAAAATGGAAAAAACACCACTTTGCTATATATTATAACTATAAGTATTTGTAAGTTCTATTTTAGTCTCTTTTTTGGATATAAAGACAAGCTATTTTTATAAATGTGTTGCTAATTAAAAATAATTCAGTTAATTAAGTTTAATTCAGATTAAAATGTCTTATAAAATCAGAGTTCTCTTTATGCTTTAAAATAAATTAAAAAAAATAGACCGGCTCAGGGTCACAAATTTAATTTGGACAAGGTTGAGAACTCCTGAAAAGTGTATTCTCTGAAAGAGTTTTTAAAATGTATTTATTTATTAATTTTCTTGTGAAAGAAAGGAGGAAAAAAAAGGTCCAGTCTAAAGTAATACCCACCCGGAATCTTTATTTATTCATGTTTTCTTCTTGATAATCAAAATTGTAAGTTTGAACTTTAAAGCGGGGAGTTCATTAAAATCAGCAAAAGACAGCTAAAATGTTTGAAGTTGTTGCACAAGTAGACATTTGAAGAAAAATAATTAAACACTTTGATGCAATTTGTGTTGAGTGTTAAACATAATTCAACAAAATAAAATTCAATAAATAGAAAATTAACTTTTAGATTCAGATTAAATGTCTTTAAAAATAAATATTTTAGCATCTTAATTAACACATATTTTTTTTATAAAATACGAGGCTCGCAAGTTGTCACAGTTTAACAAAGAGAAAAAATGTTGAGAAATATCATTAAAATAATTTATAAGCAATTTTCTTTGGTCACTTTATGTACTTGTACTTGTTTTTTCCTCTTTGGTTTTATTTCATTCTTTGTCTTTAAGTTATGATATTATTCCTTTCTATTTTACATCTCTGCTGTTGAAACAGAGAAAAAAAAAAAAGAGTGTAAGCTGAGCGATGTGCAATTTTTGCTCCTTAGTATGCACGCAGTATTGTGATGGACTGGGGAATACAGCTGCACGGGCACCTGCAGGTTCATTTGCAAGCTAGCGTTCAACATCTCTAAGGGATTATTTCAAACTCCTGATTGGACACCTGTCAGCTCTTCTGATTCACCAGGCATTAATAAATTGCAGCTAATGATTGGTAAATTTCAGCCAATCACATGGATTGACAAGAAGGCTTCATGAAATAATAATAAAAAATAGAAAAAAAATAGAAATTCGTGTCAGAGCTGCTGCAGAAAAGGCGGACTCTGTAAATTAGTGTCTGTATGGATAATGCATTTGATCCTGATTAGTGCATGTAAAATGTCAGCACATTTTGAAAACGCTGACAACATGCAGAACATTGTCTAAGAGCAGTCAAAAGTTTTTGTATGTGCAAGTGCTTTGTGTGCAGACAAACAATATTTGTGTGCGTGTATAAGAGGGAGAGACAAAGTGCGTGGGTGTGAGTTGTGTTAAAGCCCTTTGTGTAAGCGTGTTCTGTGAGTGTGCATATCTGTGGATCTGTGTGTGCATGCATGTATATATGTGTGAGTGTGTGTGTGTGTGTGTGTATTCCTCCTGTCCCAGAGGGAGGGTGCTGAATAACAGGCCCTTTTTGACAGGCTGGGACGCCGAGAGCTGTCAACCCCCTTGCCAGGCCTGGGATGAGTAGTGAGAAAAATGGAAGGAGAGGAGGCAATAGAGAGAGAGAGGAATAGTAAAAGAGTAAGGGAGAGAGAGAAGGAGGCGGACAGGGGATTGGGGGTACTCCATGTGTTTAGACTAATAGGAGGCCAGCGTTCAGCTTTTCCTTCAGCAAGAACAGACATTTGAAATCTCTGGGCAGTTAGCACAGCGCTGCCTCTCAAAGATTTCCTGTCAGATCATGTCTATAAGAGGGGAAGAGGTTCTCAATAGCAAAGGGAGGAAAAAGATGAAGGATGAAGCCAAGGAAAAAAAATGGCACCTGGAAAAATTGTCTGCCGTCATAAAAAACCGAGCAGCTTCAATGGAGTTCTAAAGTTGGTCTAGACAAGGCTCTTACACACACTTTTGATATGTGCTGTTTATTTGTCATGACTAAATTTAAAAATGAGTACGTTATTTGGATCTTAGAATTAGAGAACCGGCAACTTGATAATAAAGGGCTGGATGTGGAGGGCTGCATGATTTTTAGCTTCTAAAGGCATGTAAATGCAAACAAAAAATGTGATAAAGGGCCTGCAAGTTAGGTTGTTACATGTTTCATCTACCTTGTAAAACAGTGTGAAAGTGTTAAGCTTAAAAATGGTCAATATCTTTCCAAATAAATAAACCGTAGCTCTATTTTTAAAGTCAATTTTCAGAGCTGTAAAGTGCCCACCACAGTTATTGGTGCCCCTCATAAAACTGTAAAAAGCCAAAAGAAAAATATTTAAGATTTATATTTAAAAAAAAAATGAAAAGTATTTAGTCTGAGGATCTTTCTACATCTTCAAAGGAGGAAATATTTTATCTAAATAAGAAATTATGGCAAACTTAAATCTCTAAGCACAAATTTGTGTGCCAAAAAGTTGGTCTTTTGCTTCTTGTCTACAGATATTATTGAATCAACCATGGATCCTTTTTGTCTTAGCGTTTATAATGGAAAGGGAAGGCATAAGGGAAAGACATGTTCTGTTACATTATATTTAGAAGAAAAGTCCCAGTAACTTACACTTAGAACCAAATCTTTACATACACTTACTGTATTAAGAGACATATAATCACAATTTTCAGTCTGACATTAAATCAGATTAAACTTTTCCTGTTTTAGATCAATTGGGATTACCAAAATTATTTCTATTTGCTTAAAATTATTATTTTCCTTTTATTTTCTTGAGGTTTATAGGTTAAAATAGGTTCCTTAAATATTTAATAGAATTGCCTTTTGGGTCACATACTGTATTTCCACATACGTTTTTTTTTTCCTCTATCTATTTTATGAAGTGCACCAGTCCCTCAGTACAATACTGCAAACCTTGTACCTCACAGTTGCAAAGGTGTTTTCAGGCTTACAAGCCTCCCTCGTCTTCTCTAAATTTAACACTTTAAATTGTTTCATAGTGACACTCGTACCAATATCAGCCAGACATGTAGACCTGAAATCCTAGCTGATTTCTTTAGCTTTTTCCATGAGGTCACACAATAAAACAGTAAGTCTGAGATGTCCCCTAAAATACATTTGCAGGTATGCTTCCAGTAAACTCAAACCTTGTGAAATAAACTACCAGACGCTTCTAAAGGTGACGCCATCTGCACTTTCACAAGTTGTTTAAAGGCGTAATGTTTGTGTGTGTAAACCTTTTACCTTAAAACAAGTAACAAAAATCCAAAGAATTATGGATTGCATTTGCATTCTCCAAAAAGTGATCTTTCAATATTTAGAAAACAGAAATATTTATATTCCTAAATGCCCTAAAAAAGTAAAAATCTTATTTGATGTTTTATTATAAGGTGATTACAAATTGTTCTGTATCTATCACTTCCACCTCTTAAGTCAACAAAGAGTTTGTTTTACTGATGGCATGACATTGACTTTATTGTAGAATGTGCAATCTTGATGAGGCTGGTATTATTACAGCACCACCCGACGCCACCATCAAAATAAAATATAACATAAAATTCTATGCAACAGCAAGATGGGAAAATAAAGACATAAAGTTTTATATCTATCTATCTATCTATCTATCTATCTATCTATCTATCTATCTATCTATCTATCTATCTATCTATCTATATATATATATATATATATATATATATATATATATATATGTAAACATACATCGCTGGCTGACCCATGCTTAGAAGTAGAAATGAGGACATTACAGGTAATCTTTAGCATCATTTGACTTCTTTTAATTTAAAGTAGTGCTTCTGGCTATAACTTGTCGTGCTCACGCTTCACAGTTGGCCATGCATCTCTCGCAGGTGTGCCAGCGGAACCAACATGACCTACTAAAGTTCCCACCAGAGATTTTCAAAATAAATGTCCTACTGACGCATAAAAATATAGATAATGCAAAGAAAAATACATTAACTAAAATTATGGCAGTAAAAGTATCTATTCATACAGTGTGTGTAAATATCAGGCTTAGACTGTGAATTACAAAAAAATTGTATCGCTTCTTGTTCTGATTGGGTTTTTTTTTCCAAGCTATTTTTATAAAACAACCACAAAGACAGTTTTAACACCAAGTTTGATGATTTAAAAAACAGGTCTGTATTTAATTTTATTAGTTACATATGTTTTTATTTTTTAAATATGCTTTTTTCCTGAGTTATATAGTTTGAACATTGACATTTACTATATGTATGTTAAATGTAATCATATTTTCAACAAATACAGAACACACTTTTAGATAAAAATCTTTTTGTCATTTAAATATTTTATTCTAAAGAGGATTTAAACCTGAGTACCATGATGGAATTTTATTTAGTCAAATAACCCTTAAAGAGGTAAGGTCAAAGGTTGTTATGTGTATAGTTTCTACCTCCTGTTCATAACTGACCTTGTCTTCGATATATTCAGGTATTTATTCTTTAATACCACTAATAGCAACTACAGTCTTTTTGTTGATTTTTTGGCGAACACTGTTCTCATTATAAACAATGTTTACAAAAAAAAAATCTCATTAAGTTGTGGAAGATGCTGACAGCATTGACCTTAAACCCATGAAGCTCTTTATATGTCTCTAAAAGTTTAATTGCATCCTTTCAGGTTTTGATTAAGTAAGACTGGAATATCAGAGCACACCGTGTGAAATAAAGCTAACCTTTGATGACTCCTAGTTTTTATCTATGATTATCTGAAGTGTCTACATATACATATGCAAATGGAGCGAATACAAAAGAAAGATTTTCTAAAGCAAATAGCTTTCTGAGCTGGAGACTAACAAGACTTAATATCAAGGAGCTAAATGTCAGCAGTACCATGCGTTGCTAATTAGACATTTTACCTACAGTCTACAACGTGAGCTTTTCGAATAACAAACGTTATATTAAAAAAACTGCTACACAAAGGCATTGCGTTAATGCAAATAGAAACAATGTGATAATTAATTTTGAATGTATGCAGCCGTGTTCATTTGTAGGCAGGTCTTCATCAAGGCTGCACAGACGAAAGCATTTTGTCTAATTAGCATCAGTAGCTACAGAACCTGCGTAGATGGTTATGTGAACAGACAGGACAACAACCTGTTCACCGCATATTGCCCGACATGATGTTGGCAGCACAGATAGGGACTCAAGTTGCCAATCTACACATGATTAGAGCCAAGTCGCAAAACCAAAGACTTCAGACTTGATTTGGACTTGTGCACTAAAGACTCAACACACGACTCGGATTATAAATCCAGGATCTCATGCAACATCAGGGGTTAAATGAAGCCTGTACGTGTAGATTAGTTGAGGAAATGATTAATGTTGTCCACTCTAAGTTTCTGTAGTGCATACATTTGACTTGTTGTCATCCTAACTTTTCCCACAGTATGTGTGGATTTTGGATAAAATCATACAATCTTTAAAATATTCCAAAATTAAATGAAGTTTCCAAGAGAAGACACAGAAATTCCTGGTTCATGATGCTTTACTGGGATAACAGCTCCTCCACTGGTATGCTGTCAGCATGATTTGATTTTTTTAATGAAGAGTAGCGACCATTTGCTTCACTTTTTTTTTTCTCTTAACAATAATTACACGTGATGACTGCTCCAGAAGAAGCCATAAGAGATAACCATCCTGAAACTGGAAACAATTAACACACTGACCTATAACACTGACAGTCTCTCCCGCTTGGCTCCAGTTGGCTGTCAAGTCTTTAGTTTTCCGGTGCAGAGTGTGGGAATGCATTTCTGGTTATTGAATTGTTGAGGAAGGAGGAGTTTGGGGTAAGGGGGACGCTTGCCTTGGGGTTAATACAACAATTTACTCTGGACTACCCGTGGATGTGTTGCTGTGATTTGTTTGGTTAGCGTTGTCAGCCTGCAGGGTTTGGCACTCTCTTGCCTCCCTGTTAAGTGGGAAGATATAGTGAGTTCCAGGGGAGCTCCATCATTTGCCTCCCACAGTAACTCGGTTTAATAAGTCAATGGAAATGAAAGATGGCTCAATGCATCATGAATTTGCTTCTACACATCAACCTCACTCAATTAATTTTTTTTTCTTCATGTCCTCGAAATCCCATTTTGTTCGGTATCCACTGTCAAGTGTACTCAGTGTCTGTGTGAAATTGTGTTTTCACCTTATAAAAATAAAACTTTGAACAGATAAATACATTACTGTATTATTCGTTTATATTTATATATATAATGAATATAAAAACTGACCAATGAAAGCCATAAATCCATCTTAGAAAAAGAAAGAAAAGAAAGAAGGGAAACAGAGCCGGGCCTGTGCAAATACAGGTTATAGTTTCTACTCTGTGTTCTTCATTCATGTTTCCACCTGACATGTTTATGTTCCATCCTCTATCCTCGTGTCACAGCTGCCAATGAACCCATGATGCCAGAGAGTATTATTAGGTTTATATTTAGCTTTCTTTTCCTGTGTACTGCGTCAGTTGAAGTTAGAGTATAAGCTAGTCTGTCAAAAGAAAGACAGTCCTACATTTTCAAACACGACTTCTCTGTACGAATTATTCTCTGCTGTCGGATTATATGGTTGCAGCCATGTTAGGGAGGGTCATTAACATTCAGGAGTGTGTGGCCTGCTTGTCTGCTGCTGGAAAGCTTCAATTGCATTTTTCCTTTATCAGCAAATGACAAAAGTAAACTAATGGCAGTTCATTTTCATTGATACACAGTTTTTTTTCCCAACTGACTTTAATAGTACTGTATTCTAATTAGGATTGAACTGTGCTTTTATATAACTGGACCTTAATCACATTTTTGTCATTTCCAAAACAAAATTTTGGAATTAAAAAGATATCCATCAAAGTCTGTATTTATGGCCAGCGAGGTTGATTGAGAATCAAAGGTTTTGCTGCACCGCTGTTGAAACCTTCATGCAAATCTACCCAGACCTTTTTTCAAGGATGTGTTGGGACATTTAAAGTTGAAAGGAGGTCAAATGTCTAAAGGGCCATATAAAACTAAGTCAAAGACATTCTGGTATAATTTACATGTATTATGAATCTATGGCAGTTATTTCTACAGTGGGCAGGCTTTCAATATGGAACCTAGAAACGCTAAAAGTAGAACATGAGGTGGGAAAGAAACAAGGAACGAAAGGAAGGAAACAAAAGAAATGAAGGAACGGGGATACAAGGAAGCAAAAACTGAAAAAAAGCAAGGAATAACTGCATTCATGTTGGAAAAATAAGCTATATTTCAGTAAAATAAAATAAAAATAATACATAAATTAAGCAAGTAATTTACCTGTTTTTATGGCTTTGAAATATTACGGTTTATCAAACAGGTTTTTGGGGAAAGGATAATTTAATCTATTGGTGCATAAACATTTCCTGCATGAAGCAGGCTGATTTATCTCTACTTTCACATTTAATTAACAGCAAAGCGATGAATAAACACATGAGAAAAGCACAGCGGGCCTTGGAGTTTTTAATTAATATTTACAAATAAAAGCTATTTTTTTTAAAAAGGTACTTTGGACACCAGAAGCAAAGGAACAGATGTTTACACACCTTTAGTACCCAGCCTTTGCACATGTATGCCATTTTCTGTCATTCTAAAACCAAACACAAAACACTACCCAATCTTACCAACTACATGCAATAACATCTTTGTTTATGATATTTATTTCCAGTATAAATATTGCCAGCACACGCTGGAGTTGGATGTTTTCAGCTTCGATGATGGCATCAGTGGCTTCAAGTCTGGCTACACACAATGAACCATTTATCTTGAGAGGCCATAAAGCATCCTTTCTTTCCCAAGCAGAAGAAATCCGTCTTCCAGGTGGATACCTTTCCCGTCATTGTAAACTTTCATTTTATTAGAACAGCCCACAGTGCAAATGTAGCCCCTTCAAACGGAAACTAGAAAAGAGAGTGAAGACAAACGCATGCTGGCAGGTATTATTGTACTCAAACACAATGTTATCACTGGGACACAGTTTTGTTAAACATTTGGAGAAAATCTACTCGCTCGATCTTTGACTGTGTGCTGAGCTGTAAGGCAGCTGTTGGGCAGACTCACCACCTGGTGAGCAGCTTTGAAGTACACTTTGAGGATTCAATTATTCATTCAGAATGATGACATGCATCCAGCTTGCCCAAGACTGAGGAGACAATTTTAACTCCCGCAGCTCTTTGGACACATTTAGAGCGCACATAGTCATCCCATCTCCTAAAAATATAATGCCATCACAAAAAAATAAGTTTAATTTCATTCTACGCAGTCAGAAAACAGATTATAAAAATCAGCATGATTTTAAGACAAGGTGATGCTCACTTTTACACGCTATTGTAAATGACAGAAAGCTTTGATTTCACAGATCAGTGCAATCAAGAGATCATGCATCGTAAACTCTGAACAGATTACATAAACAGTAACACAGCAGAAAGTTTAAATAAAACAAGCAAAGACACACCAAAAAAGCATGTTTACACCATTGCTGAAACAAGTGACTTTTTAATTAATAAATAATAGATTAAACACTGACTAAAAAGTTATATCTTATTTGCTTGTGACACCAACCATTACACTGCAACTTTTATTTAGCAGGTCAGTTAGGGATACCAAAATTATTGCTATCCGTTAACATAGTAATAGATTGTTGGGTGTAATCTCACGTTTTATGTTGCTTTTGGAGTAATGATTTTAGTAAGGTCTAAAACTGTATTCCTGACATCTTGCCTGATTTTGTTAGGGTCCGTTTTTCCTTACATTCCATTGGTAAGCAGTGTGTGTGAGTTGTTGCCTTAAAATACATACACCTGCGTGCTTCCAATTTATTTAAATGTAGCAAATTAACCTGTCAGTTGGTTCAGGACATTATTACCTGGGCCTTCAGACACTGTTTACCCCTCTGGACCCCCTCTGGACTCAGGCATAGTAATCATTGTGTATGTGAATTTCTGACTTTGAAGAAAGGAAAAACAAATCTCTTTTCAATTTTTCTGGCATCTGGCAAATAGAGATAATTTTTGGTAATCCCAGCTGAATTTAAACAGGAGTCTTATTTTAATGTCAGTCTATAAAGAGTTCACTTCTTTCTGCACAGTGTGTGTGAACATCTAGTTTCCACTGTACGTGTAGTCTAATTTTGTAAGAATAATTTTCATTGAACATCATGTCTGTACGTTTTAACTTTGCTTTTACTTTTAAAAAGTCTGTTTTTATTTTTATTCTGAATTCAAATTCACGTGACTTGGACTGTAAACACCACATCTTGTTTTTCTATTTCCTGTTTTGTTATTGAAATAAAATAAGATCAGCTTCACACTGCGTTTCATCACAAGCAGCTCAAAGCTATTAAGTCATCCCCTCACTTTAACCGTGTGGGAATGAGCTATACGTCTGACTCAGAGAGGCATTCTGTTATATTTAATGGCTTAGATTTTTATTGCAGTGTGTGCACAGAAGCAAGAACAAATAAATAAATAAATGTAAAAAGTTGTAGCGATCAAACTTGGAAAAAAAAAAAAACATGTGTAGGGGAGCTTTTTTTTCAGAGAAGCAATAAATGACACAAACAGCTTACTTGCTCATTATGACAGTACACTACAACTTCCTTTTTGTGAAATAAATCAAGAGAAGACAGGGCACATAGATTAATGCAAATAAGCTCTCATTTTCTGTGCATATCAGCTGGAAAGAAGTGGAGGATAAAGTTTGTCCTGCTCAGTTTGATGACACAGAAAATTAGTTGCACTTCCCTTCTGTCAAAATGTGTAATATAACCTGCAGGCAGATTTTCTGCATTTTATGATGTTTTAAAAGTAAAAAAAAAAAGAATGATAAGAAATAACTAACTCAGGCTGGAAAGGGTGTGGGGGGGCACTGTGTTATTCCGTCTTTACTCACCCTAGAGACTAAATTATGAGAAGACCCTTAAGATCTACAGGCCACAGAAAAGAATTAACCTCACCCTGCGGTTATGTAATGACTGGATAGCCCGACTCAATCCACGCGCACATTTTACCATTCTGATATCAAGCAGTTGCAGAATATTTTCCTGTACAGCTTGACCACCGGAACAAAGCATCTCTACCTTATTAGCCTTAGTGGTTTCTGAAACAGGGTTTAGTTCCTGCTGACTGGGTCGGTCCTCGTGGGATACATTAGGCTGTACATGGGCTTTGTACAGTGAAGTCTTTTATAAAGTTGTTTAACTTTTCCTTTCTGCTACACATCTGAAGTTCCTTCTGAAAGAGAAGCCACACAGTCTATTTGATTCAAATCTACCTAAACTCAGTTCCTGTAGTAACGTGTTATTTTGTGTGCGTCTTGTCATGTTAATGAACATATTGCACACTACAGATGTAGGTCTTGGTACACCAACTAAAACTGTAGTGACCATCCTATTCACAGTGTCCCAGATCTCTCATTTATCCTATATTCTCTCAGGTATATGTAGCTTGGGGCTACTTCCATGTGGCACAGATTTAATTATGTGCCATATTTAGACATATACGGAATGGATTTAAGGGAGGGAATGAGATGATGAAGACCTAGTATTCTAGGATGGAGCAAAAGCTGCACTAAGGAAAGCAGATAATCTGTCTGAATAAGTCTAATGCTTTCTGGCACTGGCTTTTGACAGCCCTGAATAGGTTTCAAGTTTTAGTAATTGAATTTGACCATTTATAGTAAGATGCAGACTTTTTAAAAATCAGACGTAAACAGGAGCACACCAAAAATCACCCAAAAAAAAGAGAGTAAAAACCTTCATTGCCAAAACCAGACATTTGGAGTGTGAATTTCCAGAAACATTTATAATTGTTGGAAGCATCAGGCACCATATGCACCAAGAGCTCTGCAAAGCTTCATGGTAAAGAGGGGAATAATTCAACTTGTCACATCTGCTCCGAGACCAATCCAAAAGGATTTATCACTAATTCAAGTGGGTTTCTAAACTGTTTGAATTGCAACTACGATGGCTGTACTTCCACCATAATCTTCTTACATGCTGCCATCTGTACTGCGGAGGACTTAATGTTGTTCCACCGAGGAAGTGGCCAGCGGGAGCTATGATCACTGGTTAAGGGAAGTGGGGACAACTTGGTGAGAGTCAGACAGTAAAGGAGATAAGGAATTATTCATGGAATGTATTCTCACATCCCTGACATTTTCATGCGACGAAATAAAAAAAACATTTCATCCATGTTTTACCAACCTTTTTTTATTTTCTGATCTTACACTTGTGCCTTGCCTATTCCAGAAACACTTTAGTACAAGGGCAAAACTCCACACAGAACCAGTGATTCAGAAAGCTGAAGTACTTAAAAATGTTTGAGGCATCCTAATTTTACATTTCTGCTTTAGAAAAACGCTGAGCTTCAACAGCTTCCAACTAATTATTCTCTGGTTTTATACAGGGCATAATTATAATACACAGGCAAATACCCTAAGCAATTCTAGACAATGACAGCTCCTTTTAAGAATGCCTTTCTTGCTTTTATGTTTCATTTTGAAAAAATCAAATATCAACAAAGGAAACAGAAACACAAACAACTTTTATAAAAGACCAACAGAATAAAACAAATAAAACAAATAAACAAAAAAAGGTTTTAGAAAGAGAGCAGGAAAAATTATTTTCCTAATTAATACAGTAACAGGTATATACATTTTAGGTTCATAATTAGGTGAGAACAAGACCATATATTCACACCATGAATGTCTTAAAAAATAGCAAAAATCACTGACCTACATTTGTTTGGACCCCTGCTAAAGATGTGAATAAATTAAGATATTTTTTGGCAGTAGCACAATCTCATATTAACCCCCCCCCCCCCCCCCCACACAGACACACACACACACCCCACCCCACCCCACCCCAAAAAAAGAAAATGATTTTAAAATCTGACTTCTGACTTGATTTCTACAATGAGGTACACCACACATCATAATGTTTATTTATGTTCAGCAAAATCCCCAGAGCCACTATTAATGAGGATGGGACTACAAGAAAACCTGTCTATATTTAACATCTGAACATCATTCAAAAGGTTTAAGGAACAATAAGTAATAATGACACCTAGTGTTTAAAATCGGAACAACTCATACACAATGCCTTTGATGGAGACCCGCCATTTGCCCAACAGTTCGTTTTTGTCCGCTTTTTACTTCACAGGTTGGGTATATGATGTATTCTGTTCTATTTCTGGTCCGCTTCTCTTACTGGCCTCCATGTTTGCAGGCTGCTGCTTTTTTGCCATCATAAAATACCAAATGCTGCGCAATGTTTTGGGAACCCTGGGAACTCTCATTTCATTGGCTGAGGAACCAGGAAGTAAACACGGGCTACACTCTGAATCATATTAGTTCCAGACTGTAGCTTTAGGTTTGAAAGGAGAAAAACGTGACTAAGACATGTTTGATGGAGACGACTGATTGTTTATAGGGAATGTTACTCCCGTCCTGGGTGACAAATTAAAATGATTTAGGTTGATTTTACAGTAAGTATCTTACTTATAGCACCTTTAAAGAAACTTTGACAAACATGAACGGAAGATTTAAAGGACCCATTTCTCGTGCCACCCCCAGTGCAAAAGTTGGTAACGGAGTCCCGCGTTATGTACCAAATGAGGATAAACAATATGATATTGAAAGCTTGACATTTAATGCTCTAGCAGACCAAGATTGTTTGAGTCACATAAAGACATCAAAAGGCAGACCTTTGTGTAGAAGTCTGTGCACTACCACTTTTCAGCCATATTTCTATGCTAATATGAGGTTAAAGTGGGCTTTTGAAAAGTTTCTTGACAAAGTATTGTCGGTAAACTTATTAATATGTCAAATTAGCACTGCATTAGCAGCTAAACTGTAAAAAAAACAGTGTTTGTCTGTAAATGAAAATAATACAGTTAATGTGGTGTAAATCAAGACTCTAATGAAAGGTGGAAGATATGTCCTGAATTTATCTCTGTTGGGCTGATGACACATACAAACAGATGTTCAATTGGAGCTTGCATCGCAAATTAAATCTAAAGCTTGGCTACATTTCAGAGGTGGATTATTCTTATTATTATATCATTCCATAATGTTGTCAAATTAATAATGCTGGCATTATGGATCTCTTTCTCCATCAGGTGCAACTAATCTCCTTTCCTCTCATATTTGCTTTGTGAGCGCATTTCAACCCCCAGCAAAAGCTCCTGTTTTGTGCTGGGGGAAAAAAAAAAGTTTTATCAGAAGAAAAGGGAGCAAAGTTATTGGAGCCAAGCCAGCTGCTGGATAGTATTTTCAGTGTAATATATTTTAAAGTTTGAGGAGTCATGCCTCACACAGTGAAGTCCCAGGCAGCGCAGCTGGCTCTCAAAGGTGTTCTCCGCAGGTGCATGTTTGACTGGAGCCACGGTGAATGGCTGCAGCTGCTCTGAGGTGAGTAAAAGGTGTATTATGTATTTATGTTTATTCACTGCCAATATAATTCATGTAGTGTGCATTAGTTCAGTTATCAAACGCATTTGCACATGACTGCTTAATGATTTTGTCATGATTGCTGCTGTATTCAAATATGTCCAATTAAAACACCCAGATACATCTCAGTAAATTGTAAAGGTAGTTCATTTCAGTAATTAAATGTGAAAAGTGAAACTCTTATGTTGCATAGATTTGTTACAGAAATAGTGGCTTATTTAAGGGGTTTATTTCTGTTAATTATGATGGTTATGACATGCAGTTAATGAAAACCTAAAATTGTGTTTCTTAATTAATTTGAACAGTACATAAGACTAAGAACAAATGGTTTTTAAACCAGAAATGTTAGCCTACTGAAAAGTATATCCATATGCTGTGCAGTATATGCACTATGTACTTAATCAGGCCTCCTTTGCCATGAATCACCCCATCAGTGTAGTGAGGTATAGAGGCGGTCGGCTCAGGTTGATTTAATAGTTGATTTTAGCTTGTCTATTGTTGGGTCTGATGACTTTCACCTTCTTCTTGACAATAACCCATGAATCCTGATTGTCATGTGTTTAGGCCAGGTCAGTTTGATGGTCAATCAAGCAGTGATACCATGGTCATTAAACCAGGTATCGCTACTTCTTTGCCTCTTCCCTCTTCCTCCAGACTTTTTAACTAAGAGAACTTAAGAGAACTTTAGACCACTGAGTACTGAATCAGTCCTTTTTTTCTTCTTAGCTCAAGTAAGACATGTGGCTTATCACAAAGAATAGCCATGTCCTGGAGTGGCTCTTGAACCACTGATTCCAGCTGCATGAAATATCATGTGAATCTCTTTGAATTTGCTTTACTTTACAATCATCTGAAGGTTGAA
Organism: Fundulus heteroclitus; assembly: GCF_011125445.2. Classification (NCBI taxonomy): domain Eukaryota; kingdom Metazoa; phylum Chordata; class Actinopteri; order Cyprinodontiformes; family Fundulidae; genus Fundulus; species Fundulus heteroclitus. Next base: position 17,997,351 of record NC_046369.1, read on the forward strand.
GTTATCCCCTTTGCTATTGTATTTTTTTTTCAACCACACGTTTTCCTTTCATTAAACTGTCCAGTATCATACCTGGATACTACAATGAACTCTAAGCTTCTTTAACAATGATCTTTTGTAGTTTGTCTAGATTTGCATTAACTATACATCCTAATATTAAAAATAACAAATACCTGACAGATCTCAATGTGTGTATAACGAATGAATGCATATATTATTTTAGTTTAATTTTTTTAAATCAAATTACTGATATAAATTTTATTTTGGGATACAATTCTAATTTATTTAGGTTCACTTGTACTTATGATTGCACCTTGTTTTTAGTCTTAAGCCGTCACAGTTTAATTATCAGTTTTATACCTGCTTACATATTTAAGCTTTATTTATCCTCTGGTTCTTTTTATCTTGGATGGTTGCTGTATTAGCAGTAACAACAAGATTGAAAACAAGACATAATAACTGAGAAAATAAGATAATCTTACTTCTTGCACACCCACCAGCTTCTCATGAATGTAACAAACCAGAACCATTTGTGTTTTAACAAAGCACTGCCACCACACATAGTGGGACATGGTATGCAGTTTAATTTATTGCAGTATCATTTATTGTGTTTTTGGTATTAGAATGAGTCAGTTAATTCCACTTAAGAACCACAAAGTCAAGTCTATTAGAACATCCGGTTTACCAGACGCACTGTTGAGTTTAAAGCCCTTATTTACTCCCATTTTCTCCTCAGTCATCCCTCGGCTGCTCTTATTCTAGTACAGAGTCTGTAAGCTGGCTCAGATTAGTCGAGTTATTCATTACAGAGGGTGCCTGTTGTCGATTGCAGAGCTTATCCAGTGTGATTAATGTTCAGTTTGTGGAAGTACACAAAACAAACACAGACTGGTCTTTTAAAGGGTTCTCTATATCAAACATGCACTGTGGAATCAGACGTATTTTTGTCACATGCTAAGTATTAAGTTAACCTTTTATAATGTTTTGTTCATGAACAGATGAAAAGAAGGAGGGCCTGTTTTTTTTTCCTACTATCACATCACTCACATATTATTTAGGTTTTGCTTGATGAGAAACTGGGGATATGTTTGCGAAGCTGTAAGAAATCTGACTATGCTCTTAGGAAACAATCTGCATTTAATACATAGGCAGCAGAATTTATTCTGAACAGCACCTCATAAATAGCATGTATAACAATGCACTATGTTTTGCTCCATTAAGTTCCTTTTTTTGCCTCTGGTTGGTTTAGCTTTTGCAAACACTGCCATTGATTTATTCATTGTTGATACAAACTATTATACAGGTAAGGTCGGCTGACTCCCCAAGATGTTTAAATTTGAAGTAAAACTGTGATTTACCAATGTTAAAACCCTCTTTTCTCTGTGGCATGGGCACATCACTTCTAATTCTCTTCTACATTGTGCACATGTGTGCACTTTATGCTCGCCTACATATGCAGTCTCGCTGGTAAGGGCACACTCATGAATACGCACATATGTATGCACATTGAGCCCCTGTACTGTTTCGGCTCAGTATAAGTATTGGACATGGGCAATTCCCTGAGGCGAGGATCTGCTCTCCACCCAAACAATGAGGTGCAGCTTTTGCTCTTTCTGTGAACGAGGAGAAGCAAGTCTGTTCATGAGGTCAGCTCGGAGCTGTTGACATAGCTCCCTGGTTGCCTGTAGTTCTGGGCAGAGCCTCATTATCACAGGGTCTGCTTGGATGAGAGTGGGCTTCGTTAGGAAGCAGCTGTCAGTGTTAAGGGGGCGAAGGCAAAGGAAAAGAACAGATAAAGTAGAGACATACACTGTGGTCCATTCACAGTGGCGCTCAAGGGCCAGTTGGCAGTGGTATTACTGTCCTTTTTTGCTGTGTGTGTGTTCACGTGCTTCCTTGCAGTCTGAGCAAGTCTGTGGAAACATTTACTGTTGTAATGTGACTTAAGTCTGTATGAGCCCCTTTTATGCAATTACTTTTTGTATGTGTTCTAAAGATCTAGGCAACTTTTTAAATCAAAAGAAAAATATATGAATAAATGCATTTTAAATTTCCACTGAGACCTTAGGTCTTTAGTCATAGATATATATTTATGGCATAGTTGCTTGACTGTGGACTGCAGAACTTCTCATTTGAAAGGAAGTAAATGAGATAAAAGATACTGAGTGATAAAAGTGAAAAAAGGACTGAAGACTGAAGCAAGAAAAAATCTTACATATGCTAAAAATATTTTTTAAACACTACTGGACAAAACATAAGATGAAATAGCTAGTGTGGCTTTGTGGTGGGTGTTGGGTTTCACATCTGATTTACTCGTATGGTGACCAGGGCTAATGAGATGCTACATGCTGCCTGAGATTTGAGCAGGAAATCTGCTGTTCTGGCCGCATGTTAGAATCTGGGGAATTCCAGAAATGTGGCATCTGTTGAAAAACAGAGCAAGCCTCTGCAGACCAATGGTCATTAACTTATGGGAATAACTGTGATACTCTACCCCATCGAGAAAAAGTTTCTGCACCAACACGAGCGGGTTATAGGACTTTCCAAATTTTCTGCCCAGCGGTAGAAACATGACACACAGAAAGAAGCTACCAATGTCTTTCATATGGGGAAATATTCTGGTTAATGGCTTACAGATGTTGGGAATAAGTTTCACCCCTAGCATAGGAAGAACCAAAGGCACATTGACATTAAAGACAGGAAAGTTAAGGCATGACAGTCATGTACAGGGCTCAAGAATTTGTAATTGATTAAAACCGCAGATCATTTTTAATGGCAGAAAAAAATAGCAAAACATATTTGGTAATAGTAGGCAGCATGTTATTTTAAAGCTGTTGGAAAGAACTTATGACAAGCAATCTGAAAAAAATGTGTTGAAACAATTTAAAATTTTTCCAGAGTTTTACAATGTCCGATGAAAATAAAAGCCACTGTCATAAACTAACACACACACACACACACACACACACACACACACACACACACACACACACACACACACACACACACACACATCTGGTCAAGGTGAACTACAGTCAGGCTTACAATAATTCTATAAAAACAAAAAAGCTTTTCTAAGGTGAACTACTTTAAATTGTTGTCACGTGAATTCTGTGTTCATGATTTACATGCTGGAAGATCAAAATTCAATAAGGGCTTCATCCAGTAACTACAACATATTTGTGACTTGATTACATTTCTGCAAAGGTAATCCCTCAGAGCTTAACAACTGGCCTATGAAATGTTCATGCAAGTCTGCAAGACCACTTGCTCAGTCACTGAACTGCTGCTCAATCGATGAGGATCTTTAATAGTAATTTCCAGGCACTCTGATGCTATTGATTTTAGTCGACAAACATTTCACTTTGATCATTATGATCCTGGGCTTGCAGCACACTTCCTTGGGATTTTCCTCATGAGAGGCTTACGATTGGTCTTCAAATGGCAATCTAGTGATGACTGGCCCATTGACTGCACTCGTCCAGAGCCGAAAGAAAAAATTGAATTGGATATGAGTAGATGAAGTACACAAACAAGTTAACATTTAAAAAAAAATGCGGGTTTAGTGGCTACTTAACTTTAAGAACATGTCTCCAAAATATGTCTCCCCTTCCCACTGTGTGCTAAAAATGTGGTACCAGCTTGAGACATTTTTTCCCTCTCCTTTCCTCAAATGGTTCATTAATTTCCCATGCACTCATTGGTAAGCCTCTTTGTTGGGCATACCAATGTGATATGACGAGAGGAAGAACACAGAGGGAACTCTGGAGACTAATTAGAAGTCCTCAAACTTGAAAATGTGTTCAAAGTCTTGTTGTTGCCAACACATAGGAGCGGTGACCTGTGGTCTCATTTAATGTTTCTAAGTATCTATTAATGTTCCTTGGGTTGTGTTTAGAGCTGGAGAGGGGCTGAAGCAGGAACTGATGGATGAGAAACATTAGATGCCCGGCAGGCACTGAACTCTAATATAATGCAGTCATATGGCTATTTTTTTTCTTTGCTGTACTTCATTACATTTCTCTTTGGTGGAATATGTTTCTGTTTAAATTATTTATTGTTCCCTTTCTTACAGGTTTTTCTCTTAAAATCAATCGCGGCTGTCTTCCCAGAGATAAGCATGTCTTATTAATGTTAGATCTTTATCATGCCAGGAGGTCCCCCAGCACTGCTGCTGAGTGTGCTGATAACTGACATTTTCTCTAGATGAGCATATTTATCATTCTATCAGTGTCCACAGGAGGCCCCACAGTTGACCATGCCCATACAATTTCCCAAAAAAGAAGCTGAAACCTTTGCACTGTGTATCCAGTATGTCATACACTATTCATGTTTTCTCGTGAGAGGAAAAAGTTTGGTTCTTAAGGGAGGGCGGAAGGATTTCCATTGCAAAGCAAAGCATTGAGCAGAATGAATACGGGATGAATGCGGGCTTTTCAAAAAGTGATATGCACAGAGTGACCTTTAAATATTACCTCTTCTTTTGGGGGGGTGACTCGGGAGGTGCTTTTCAGCTTCACTTTGATATACAGAGTTATTTTACCAATAAGAATACATAAGGGATTTGAAAAATCTACTTCCACTGACCCTGATAATGACAAAAAAACACTGACAGCGACACCACTTTCACCACAATAATTTGCTTTTATATAACTCTATCAGAGGATTATGGCATTGAATGGTATCAGTCTTTGCTGATGTAATAATGCAGATTTAGACTGATTTAAAAACCACCAAGAGTTGTAATGAAAACATTGTTTTTCACGTTCATAACTGGCCATCAGTATTGACTAAAAAAACATTGTTGGGAAATGTTATGACTTTCATACCATTGCTGCAGTCCTTGTAAATATACCAAATTCTCTTAACTTGAATATTTTCACATTTAAAAAAATGTAAATAAAATTGGAATTGTATGCGATAAACCGACAAAAAGTCGCTCATAATGGTGAATTGGAAGATAAAGGATACATGGTTTTAAAACAAATTTATAGATGAAAATCTGAAACATTTATTGTGCTTTTGCAATTAACTCCCATGAGTCGTTATTTTGTAGAACCTTAGTACAACCACAAGTCCTTTGGGATATGTCTCCAACAACTTTGGAGATGTAGACTTTGCCTATTCTTCCTAGCAAAATAAGTTGAACTCAATTAGATTTGAATCTATGAAAATCAATTTACAAATCTGGCAAAATTATTTCGGTTTAGGTTTAAACTTTTACTGGGCAAATACAATGCAAGAATATGCTTTAACATAAACCATCTCACTGTTGCTTCAGCGGGATGTTTGGGGTCATGCTGGAACGGGAACGTCTCCCACCGTGTGAAGTCTTTTCTGAGCTTCTACTGGATTTATTTGAACACTGCCCATTATTTAGCTTCATTCGTCCTCCTATCAACTCTGCCAGTTTCCCTATCCCCACATCCCCACAGCATGATGCTGTCACCACCATGTGCTAGTACTGGTACGGTGTGTAATGGTAGATTTCCTCCATAGAGTTTTGAATGTTTTACAAGAAGTTACATTTGGATCTCATCTGCCCAGAACAAGCTTTTCTACATGTTTGCTGTGTCCCTTACAATGCTTAAGGGACTAATAGTTCTCTCAACAAATTCCTCCAGCTTAGCTGTGAATCTCTACAGTTTATACAGAGTTGTTATGGGCCTCTTGCCTACTATCCCAATTAATACTCACCTTGTCTTGTTTGTTAATTAAAATGGACTGCAACACATTGGCTCTGTGCTACTCTTCCCATTTTCAGATACTGTATTGAACATGGCCTAATGAGCATGGGATATTGTTTTTGTATGTCTACTTTAAATTAAATTAGACTACTCTACTGGACTCTATTAACTAATAAGGGTTATTTCTGAAGACAGTTTTCTGTACTGGACTTCATTCAGGGGTGTCAGAGTATAGTGGTTCAAAATAAAGGCATGCCGCATTTGTCAGAAATTATTTAGAAAATTAAAATTTTCCTTTATCTTCCTCTTCAAATGTGTGTAGAACTTTGTATTTGTCTTTCACATACAATCCCGATAAGATGCATTAAGGTTAGTGTTTTTAATATGAAAAATTACCAAGGGGTATGAATAAATATGTGTGTACTTTATACAAGGGAAATAAAGAAATCTCTACAAATGACAGTCTTCTAGGGATAAATGAATGTCATGTGTCTCCAAGGTACAGAGCTGAACAAGCAGGGCTGGCTAACAAAGTAGAAGGGTTTTTCAAAAATTGCACACTATTTTTAATCAAATTCAAGAAAAATGACAGCCCAGTCATTAATTTTACTATGTTTGGCTGCCGTTGTCACTAGAACATGATATGATATGCAACACCACCAAATGAAAAGCTGCAAAATTAAATTTGATATATTGCTGAAATAAATCCTATCGGGGAAATGCATTTTGAATGAGATCACTCTAACTGCATTTGATACACTTCATTTCATCCTCATCTGTCAAGTTCAGCGTCAGTTGATGGAAAATGTGCACGGCTTAATGAAGGCGACATGACAACTTTTGAAGTCAGAACGGCATCTGAATGAGTGCAGGTCACTTTGGTGTCTTAGGATGGAATACAAACAATGGTGTTTTAGCTTTTTAGGTCACTGCATTAGGTCATTACATTAGCAAATCCCAACAAATGCAATATGTACATATGATATAGAACACTTGGTTATAAAAAAAATGTGAAATAGCTTATGGATCAGATTAACTGAAATGACTAGTCTGTCTCTTTTCTTTTAGCAGGAAGATTGTTTTTATAGAGCCCTGCAAATAGTCCAAATAGCATATCATTTTCTTATTATTTTTTTGTATTGTCTTAGGTTGCAGACAGTGGTACAGCAGCATAGCTGGTAGTATTGCTGCATTGCAGCAAGAAGGTCCCCAGTTTGACCAGAGGTCTTTTGAGTTTGCATGTTATCCCTGTACATGCATGGGTTCCTTTGCGGGTACTCCAGCTTCCTCCCACAATCCAAAAACATGACTGTTAGGTAAAATGCTCTCTTTAAATTCCCCTTAGGTGTGAACGTGTGCGTGCATGGTTTTTAGTCCTGTAGGCCTCTGTGCTGCCCTGTGATAAACTGTACCCCGACTGTTGCCAAATACCCACTGCAGATAAGCACCAGTCTCACCCATGACTGTGCATGGATAAGCGGGTATAGATAATGAATGAATAGATGGATATATAGTCTTTTCTGAAAACATTATATTACACTCTATTCTCCAGAGCAACAGCAGCTGAGGGGCCACGTGTTTGTCCTGTAACCAACGGGTTGCCGGTTTGAACCCTTATACCGACCGTCTCAGTCAATGTGTCCTTGAGCAAGAAACTTCACTCGCTTTTCCTGCTGGTGGTGGTCATAGGGCCTGGTGATGTTGATTGTATGGTAGCCACGCTTCTGTCAGTCTGCCCCAGGGCAGCTGTGGCTACAACGTTAAGTCAAGTTTATTTGTAGACTACATTTCAGCAACAAGGTGGTTCAAAGTGCTTTACATCATGAGAGCATAATAACATAAAACACATCAAAATGGTTACTAGTTGTGTGTAAATTGTATCAAATAAATTGTATCAAGTGAAAACATCAAAACACATCAAATATGTTGGTTAATGTTGTTGTTGTTGTGGGTCGAAAGCAACCCTAAATTGTGACGAATAAGGGCGGACCCAAAGACAACCCGAGACAGGTCAGTGGCTCTTGAGCCGATTTTATTGAAAAAACAGGGAAGCGGAGGCTTTCGGGACGTGCTGCTCGTGCTTACGGGCCGATAACTCCTGGGGGGATAGAGACGGGTTAGTGACCAGTGGAGGCGATAGAGAGGATGAGCTGAAGGTTTGGTCACTAACCTGATGGGGAGATGACTTCTTTAGGAGTCCTTGCTCCAAAGCGTGTCGGAAGCCGAGCGACAGGGAAATCCGGGGGGCGTCGTCCAGGGGCAGTCTGAGTTCGGTCACGGGGAAGGCCAATACGTCCAGGCGACAAATCCAAGGGGAAATCCAAAGAAGGGTCCGGGTCCAGTTCCAAGATCCAGTTTCCAGAGAGCACAGATTGATTAAGGGACAGGCAGGTTCCAGTACTCACGGGGTAGCGGGGTCAAAAACACAGGAGGGCAATCCGGGGTCCAGAGGCTGACACAGCAGGGCTCAGGCGGGCAGACAGAATCCAGGAGAGGGCTAGGCTGGCTCAGAAATGAAGGCAAAGACAGGTCGGGCAACAGACAGGCAGGCAGGCAGTTTGATAATAATTGCTGGAAGTTCTCACCGGTTGGCTCGAGACGTTCTGGCACTGGAGGCTGCGAGGCGCAGGGCTTATAAGCCGGTAGAGGTGGAGGCAGCGCAGGTGCGTTGATTGCAATTAGCAGCTCCAGTGCCAGAAACGTTACAGAGCCCCCCCCTCAAGGGCGGATTCCAGACGCCCTAGGCTGGTCCGGGTGGGCTCTGTGGAAATCCCTAATGAGGGACTTGTCCAGAATGAATCGGGAGGGGACCCACTGACGCTCCTCTGGCCCATAGCCCTCCCAGTCAATTAGGTACTGGGTACCCCTGCCCCTCTTTCGAGACCTCAGGATGCGCTTAACAGTGTAGGCTGGGGAGCCATCCACAAACCGGGTAGGCGGTGGGGATGTGGCGGCAGGAGCAAGGTTCGAGGTCTTGACAGGTTTAACCTGAGAGACATGGAACGTGGGGTGGACCTTCATCGATGAGGGCAAGTGGAGACGAACCGCCACCGGGTTCACCACGTTGGAGATCGAGAACGGCCCAATAAACCGAGGTGCCAGTTTCTTGTTCTCAACCTTGAGCGGCAGGTTCCTTGTGGAGAGCCACACTCTATCTCCCACCCGGTAGTTGGGTGCTGGGACTCGATGGCGATTGGCAGCCCGGGCCTGTTTCTGGGTGGAGGTGAGAATTGCTCTTCTAGCTCTTCTCCAGGCCCGCTGACACCTGAGGGCTGACAGACGGGCAGACGGAACCCTGGACTCCACCTGCTCAATGGAGAACACGGGTGGCTGGTAACCATAAACCACATAAAAAGGGGACAGACCAGTGGAGTTGGAAGGGGTAGCATTGATGGCATGCTCAACCCAGGGAAGGTTCTGGGACCACTTGGAAGGGTCGGACTGGCAAAAGAGGCGGAGCTTAGTCTCGACCTCTTGGTTAACCCTCTCCGTCTGGCCATCTGTTTGGGGATGGAAACCAGAGGACAGACTAACAGAAATGCCCAACATGGCACAAAACTCCCGCCAGTAGCGGGCCACAAACTGGGGGCCCCTGTCTGACACTATGTCAGTGGGCAGGCCATGTAGCCTGAAAACCTCCTTTGCTAAGATTATCCCCATCTCCTTGGCGGAGGGGAGCTTGGGCAAAGGAACTAGATGGACCATTTTTGAGAACCGGTCTACGATAGTGAGGATTACTGAGTTGCCCTCGGAAGGTGGTAGACCAGAGACGAAGTCCATAGAGAGGCAGGACCAGGGCCGAGAGGGAACAGGCAGCGGGTGAAGCAGACCAGAGGGAGGCCGCCTAGAAACCTTTGCCTGGTTGCAGAGGGAGCAGGCAGCGACATACGCCTTGACATCCTTGGCCAAGGTGGGCCACCAAAACTGGGAACGGACCAGAAGGAGGGATTTAGTGAAGCCAGGGTGGCAGTAAAGGCGAGAAGCGTGGCAGAAATCCAGAACCTTCTGCCTGAGGGGGTCAGGGACAAAGAGTCTGTCTTTAGGGCAGGCTTCGGGGACGTGTGTGGTCTCCAGAGCAGCCCTGACCTCCTTCTCCAGACCGAGCCGGGTGATAGCGCACCTTACGGGTTCAGGAAGGATATACTCCGATGGCTGGTCACGACTCTCCTCCTCCGCCTCGAACACTCTGGAGAGGGCATCTGGCTTAGTGTTCTTAGATCCTGGTCTGTAGGAGAGGGAAAAGTTAAAGCGATCGAAGAACAGGGCCCACCTGGCTTGTCTAGGGTTTAGCCTCTTGGCGGTCTTGAGGTACTCCAGGTTCTTGTGGTCCGTCCAAACCAAGAAGGGGAGTTTGGCGCCCTCCAGCCAGTGTCTCCATTCCTCAAGCGCCAACTTCACCGCCAAGAGTTCCCGATTTCCCACGTCATAATTGCGCTCTGCAGGGGATAACTTTCTAGAGAAGAAAGCACATGGGTGAATGAGACCATCCAAGGCCTTCTGGCTGAGAACAGCCCCGACCCCTGAGCTAGAAGCATCCACCTCCACAATGAATTGTCTCTCCGGGTCGGGGGAAACTAGGACCGGGGCAGAGGTAAACAGCTCCTTGAGAAGTTTAAAAGCACTATCTGCCTCTTCATTCCATGCAAACTTAATCTTGCTTGATGTAAGAGCATGGAGCGGGGCTGCAACCTGGCTGAAGTTACGGATGAACCGTCTATAGAAATTGGCAAACCCCAAAAACCTCTGGAGCTGCTTTCTGTCATTTGGAGCGGGCCATTCGTTGACTGCGCGGACTTTGGTCGGGTCCATGGACACCCGACCGGGGGTTATAATGAAACCCAGGAAGGAAGTGGAGGTTGTGTGAAACTCACACTTCTCTGCCTTGACATAGAGTTGGTTTTGTAACAGACGGAGCAGAACGGAGCGGACATGTTGCTTATGGAGGGTGAGGTTCTTAGAGTAGACGAGAATGTCGTCTAGGTAGACAAACACAAAACGTCCTATCATGTCTCTAAGGACCTCGTTGATTAAGTTTTGGAAGACAGCCGGAGCGTTGGTGAGACCGAAAGGCATTACCAAGTATTCATAATGACCAGTGGGGGTGTTAAAAGCGGTCTTCCACTCATCGCCCTCCCTTATTCGAACCAGATGGTAGGCATTTCTCAGATCCAGCTTGGTGAAAATCTTGGCCTCCTGGACCTGGTCAAACGCCGTGTTCATGAGGGGGATGGGGTAACGGTTCTTTACAGAGATGTCGTTTAGGCCCCTATAGTCTATGCACGGGCGGAGCGAGCCATCTTTCTTCCCCACAAAGAAGAAGCCTGCCCCTGCAGGTGAGGAAGAGGGGCGAATAATGCCTGCTCTTAAGGACTCATTAATGTAGTCCTGCATGGCTTGGGACTCAGGAGGGGACAATGAATAGAGGCGACCTCTGGGTGGGGTGGTCCCAGACAGCAGGTCGATCGCACAGTCAAACGGGCGATGAGGAGGGAGGCTCGTGGCCTTAGATTTATTAAAAACCTCCCTTAAATCATGGTATTCAGACGGAACCTTGGACAGATCAGGATAATAATCGTCTGCCTTACCCTCAGATGAAGGGGGATGCTGGGCGGAGAACAGACACGATTCAGAGCAGGACGGGGCCCACCCCATCACTTCGACCCGCCGCCAATCAACCTGGGGGTTGTGTCTCCGGAGCCAAGTGGCACCCAAAATCACTGGAACCTGTGGGGAGTCTATAATCATAAAAGTCAGCCTCTCTCTGTGATTTCCTCCCAATATTAGCTCCACTGGCTCAGAAACAAGACGAGAAATATTTAACTCATGACCATCCAGGGCAAGAACACTACGGGTAGAAGAGCCAGGGTGGAGTCGGATGTTCAGTCTTTTGGCCAGCCCTTCATCCATGAACTCTGTGTCCGCCCCTGAGTCGATGAAGACGGAGAGTCTGTGGGATTCAGTAGAAGTGGTTAGAGTGGCAGGGAATAACCGGTCTGGGGAGACAGCGAGCTTGGTGTAGCTCAGTAGAGACCTCCCCCCTCCTACTGAGCTTGGTCTTTTACCGGGCAAGACCGAACGCGATGACCAGCTCCTCCACAATAGAGGCAGAGACCCTGTTGCTGCCTGCGCTGGTGCTCCTCCTTAGACAGACCAGCCTTTCCTAGCTGCATAGGTTCCGGGTCGGGCAACCTCTGAGAAACTGGAGGGGGAACGGAGGGAACAGCTGAAAAACGAGGACGGGGAGAGGAGGTTGAGCGGCGCTCTCTTCGTCGCTCCAGGAGGCGGAGATCCACCCGGGTAGCAAGTTCCTCAAGTTGCTTGAGGGATTTGGGATATTCCCGGGTGGCTAACTCATCCTTGATCCTATCATTTAAACCATGGATAAAAACATCCATGAGCGCATACTCATTCCATAAGCTCTCAGCAGCTAGCAAATGGAAATCAATAATGTAATCGGACACTGATCTCTCCCCCTGTCTCAGAGACAAGAGCCCCCTAGAGGACTCACGGCAGGGCAGCAGGGGACTGAACACTCTTGTTAATTCTCTGGAGAAGTCATAGTACGAGTGGCAAATTGAGGAGTCATTCTGCCACTCGGAAGTTCCCCAAAGTCGGGCCTTTCCCGTCAACAGAGAGATAACATACGCGACCTTAGAACGGTCGGTTGGGAAGGAGGATGGCTGTAGCTCGAATTGTATCTCACACTGTGTGAGAAATGCCCGGCACTGTTCAGGATTGCCACTAAAGAGCTCAGGCGGAGTGAGACGCGGCTCTGGCAGCGATGAGGTCACCGGACGTGACGCAGGGGCCGGGGGAGCTGTTTGCGGAAGTGGGGTCGGGGAAGTGGCTTGGCCGCGGAGGTGCGTAAGAATCTCAGAGACGCCGGCTTCTAACTGGGAAATAGACTTCTCCACTCCCGCGCGCCACTGACCATCGGGTGAAGGATCCATTTGGCCAGAACGTGCTGTGACGAATAAGGGCGGACCCAAAGACAACCCGAGACAGGTCAGTGGCTCTTGAGCCGATTTTATTGAAAAAACAGGGAAGCGGAGGCTTTCGGGACGTGCTGCTCGTGCTTACGGGCCGATAACTCCTGGGGGGATAGAGACGGGTTAGTGACCAGTGGAGGCGATAGAGAGGATGAGCTGAAGGTTTGGTCACTAACCTGATGGGGAGATGACTTCTTTAGGAGTCCTTGCTCCAAAGCGTGTCGGAAGCCGAGCGACAGGGAAATCCGGGGGGCGTCGTCCAGGGGCAGTCTGAGTTCGGTCACGGGGAAGGCCAATACGTCCAGGCGACAAATCCAAGGGGAAATCCAAAGAAGGGTCCGGGTCCAGTTCCAAGATCCAGTTTCCAGAGAGCACAGATTGATTAAGGGACAGGCAGGTTCCAGTACTCACGGGGTAGCGGGGTCAAAAACACAGGAGGGCAATCCGGGGTCCAGAGGCTGACACAGCAGGGCTCAGGCGGGCAGACAGAATCCAGGAGAGGGCTAGGCTGGCTCAGAAATGAAGGCAAAGACAGGTCGGGCAACAGACAGGCAGGCAGGCAGTTTGATAATAATTGCTGGAAGTTCTCACCGGTTGGCTCGAGACGTTCTGGCACTGGAGGCTGCGAGGCGCAGGGCTTATAAGCCGGTAGAGGTGGAGGCAGCGCAGGTGCGTTGATTGCAATTAGCAGCTCCAGTGCCAGAAACGTTACATAAATAGGTGGTTTTTCAATCTCGATTTATAGGAACTCTGGGCTTCTGGAAGTTTGTTCCAGATCTGTGGAGCATAGAAGCTGAATGATGCCTCTCCATTTTTGGTTTTGGTTCTGGGTATACAGATTTGACCAGAAACAGAAAACCTGAGTGGTCTGGAAGGTTGAAACAGCAACAACAAGTCTTTAATGTATTTAGGTGCTAAGTCGTTGAGTGATTTATAAACTAACAGAAGTATTTTAAAGTATATTCTCAGAGATACAGGGAGCCAGTGTAAAGACTTTAGACCTGGGGTGATGTGCTCTATCTGTCTGAATTTAATGAGAACGTGAGTAGCACCATTCTGGATTAGCTGCAGTTGTCTGATTGTTTTTTTTGGGCAGAAGACACTGTGAAGACACTGTTGCAGGAATCAGTGTGAATAAAGATAAATGCATGGATGAGTTTCTCTAGATCTTGTTGGGACATCAGTCCTTTAGTCCTGGAAATGTTCTTCAGGTGATAGAAAGCTGACTTTGTAACTGTTGTTATGTGTTCTTGAAGGTTCAGGTCTGTGTCCATCACTGCACCCAGATTTCGGGCCTGATTACTAGTTTGAAGTTGTAATATCGGAAGCTGCGTGCTTATCCTAGTTTTTTCTTCTCTAGGTCCAATCATAATAATAACTTCAGTTTTGTTTCTGTTCAGCTAGAGAACGTTTTGGCACATCCATACATTGATTTGTTCTAAGCATCCATTCAGTGCATGGATGGGTTCAGTGTCACCTGGTGATATCTTAATGTAGAGCTATATATCACCTGCATAATTATGGTAACTAATCTTGGTTCTTGTTATAACCTGCAAGTACAGGGTTTGAACTCCGCAGACTGCCACAGCGGGTGCCTGAGAAAGACCCTAAGCCCCAGAATGCACATCGGCCACTGCACAGTGCAGAGGACAAATTTCATTGGAATGTATGCTGCAATGACTATAAAGATGACAATTATTATTATTATTATTTTGATTCTGATCAGCATTTGGCCCAGCTGAGGCTTAAAATATCACAGATTAAGGTCACAGATTAAACCAAAATAACTGAGTGACATAATGCTAATGGATATTATATATTGAGTCATAAAATCACATATCCTTCCTCTACTGCAGCTTCTACTGTAGTTTCATACGTACTAACAACTTGTCCATATGTCACTCTGACACAAAAGCTCCCCATGCCCCATTATCCCTGGTCCCCAAAAAATGCACCATCATCGGGTCAAACAACTGCAGGCCTGTAGCCCTGACATCTGTGGTCATTAAATACTTTGTGTTACTGTAATTGAAGTATCTAAAAGCCATCACAGGCCCCCTTTGCGAACCTGCAGTTTGCCTATCCAGGCAAGATAGTTGGCAGATGAGGCAGTCAGCCTGGGACTAAACTTCATTCTGCACCACTTCAGCCACCCAGGGACCTAAACCAGGATTCTGTTTGTGGGGTTCATCTCGGCTTTTTAACACCATTGACCCAACTCCTCCACCAGTTGCTCACCCTGCTCACAGAGCCGGCCTCCACCTGTCAGTGGATAACCAGTGTCCTGACTGACTAGCAACAGTGGGTGAGACTGGGAAGCATCTTCCCCTGCCCAAGAATCATCAGCACCAGCGAAATCCCAGGGTTGTCCGCCTCCTCTTCAGGAGTATCACAGACGCGTCCGCTGAGGAGGAGTCATTGAAACACAGAATGAAGTTTTCAGATAGCACCATTGATCTGATCCAGGATGGATGTCTGCATAGAGACAGTAGGTGGAATGGCTGGTCCACGTAGAGCTAAATCAACTTAAAACAGTTGAAAAAAAATAAATAAAAAAAAAACAGTTGAAATGACACCCCCACACTGCCTCCCCTCACCATCCTCAACATTACTGTGTCTGCTGTGGATCACTTATGGTTCATAGGAATCAGTTTTTCTTGGGACCTTATGTGGTCTTCACTCATAAATGATGTTTGGAAGAAGAGCCAGCAGAGGCTTTAATTCCTGCAGCAAATCAAGAAGTTCAACCTTCCACATGAGCTACTGGTCATCTTCTACACTACCACTATTCAGTCTGTTCTGTGTGGTTTGGTTCATCCACCAAACAGGACAGATCCAGACTGCAATGAACCATTAGGTCTGCAGGGAGGATCGTCATGGCTGATCTTCCCTCCATCTAGTACAATAGTTCTAGGGTCTGGAAAAAGGCAGTCAACATCTCTGCACACCCCACACATCCTGCACACAAACCTGTTTAGATGTTTACCTTCAGATCGGCCCAACGTTTGCTAATTACATAAACCAGGCACCACAGAGACAGTTTCTTCCCTCAGGCTGTCAGTCAGAGGAAGACTGACAGACTGACAGCTCAGATCAATGACATGCCTGTTTGCACCAATTCAACCATATGTTTCTCGGAATTTGGTATTTTATGTTTGCAAAAGAGCGGCAGCCTGCAAACATGGAAGCCAATAAGTGAAGTGGACCAAAAATAGAACATATTACAACATCATATACCTATCCTACGGAAGTAAAACATTCTGTGGGGTTACACAGCAGCAACAGACCGTTGAGGAAACAGCATAGGCTGTTGTCAGTGGCGGGTTGTTGTGTATGTGTTGTTCCGATTTAAAACACTAGGTGACATTATTATTTATTGCTCCTTTAAATTGGCAGCTGTTATAAATGGTATTATAGGTTCTCCTGGTGCATAGTCAGAAACCTTTATAATAGAAAGACCTATTTAGCTCATATTCTTTATAAATTAAATTAGTCTATTTGAACTCAAACTTTCAAGCTAATTTTAAGTTTTTGAACAAAGACAAATGTCAAACTTTAAACTCTCATTCAATTTTCAGTAACAGTTTAATTAAAATCAGACTTCAGTGTGAGCTCTACACTTCAACTGAAAAGCAGAGGGAATGTTTATGGTTTACCAGATTTTCAAATTTCACTAAACCTGTCTTCAGAAGTTTCTTTATGTTTTTTAAACCAAATTATGTCTGTAAGACATTTTTATTTATTTATTTATTTTTGAGGAAAAGCCTTCTGGCACCTGGTGGTCTTTTTTCATTATTGCAATTAACAATCAAGAATTCACACTGCTATCAATTGTGTTGAGAAAAAAATTATTGACATACCAGCCCAGCATTGTTCCAATCCTCACCTATGGGTCATGATGTAAGGGTAAAGAAACGGTCCCAGATACAAGCTGCAAAAATTGCTTTGCAGACTGTGCCACTGAATTTTCTTTAAAATATATCCTCATTGGGCCTCAGAGCAATTTCAAGTTGTGAAGAAAAACTCATTTCATAATCTCCATCACCAGCAGCCATGAACATCATCATCATGTGCTTACACATCCAAGAGAAGATTTTATTTTTCCTCTCTATGACAAACAAAATCAGATTATGGATCCCTGATAAGACTTCATTTACACCACAGTCACATAACCCTGCATATACAAAACTGTGGAGGATCAACAATGTTAATATTTTCTTGCAATTCATGCTGACAGTAGAAGTCTATTATATACTGATATTTGATTATAATAATAAAGCCATGCTCAGATATCCCATACACATACATCACACACTCAACATCTGGCCTTCATTGGCCTAATTATTGCAAGTAATGAGATGCTAATTTTGACACTCATACTCCATGCATGAGCGGCCAAATTCATGTGAAACAGAACTTTATGACATAACTAATAAATAAAACATCTTACTGATGGTAAACACTGGGCAACTGAAGAAAACAAAACCTAGAGGACCATGGGGCTCTGCAATAAACCTTTATTTTTTTTATTTTTTTTGCATAATCATGCCTCTATCTGAAGGATGGCTTCATTTGCCCTGCTGTTTATTGGTTTATGAGGAGACTGATGGACCATTTCATTGGCTCAGCAGTAATTAATACACAAAATTAAGAGGCCTTTGATCAATTATAGGGGCCAGTTCTCTTAGTTGTTTAATAATTTAACAATGAAGTTGGAGTATTAAAATAGTAATGCTAAAAAGTTGATGTGAAACTATTTGCATAGAACACAGTGTAATGAATTGTTGTTTTAGATTTTAGGTAACAGGTTTCCATCTTGCCCCTGACTTTTCCCAGATGACTGAGTTTAAAAATTAATAGATTTCTGGGAATAATTCTCACCATGTCAAAGACCAATTAGTGATTCAACGACACATTATTGCCGTTCTTTCAATTTCAATTAAACTTTAATTCCATTTTTCTTTATATAGCGCAAATTCACAACACATCATCTCAAGGCACATTATGAAGTCAAATCCAATCAACTCATACAGACATATTGGTCAAAAAGTTTCCTATCTAAGGAAACCCAGCAGACTGCATCAAGTCTTGAAAAACGGCATTCACTCCTGACAGAGCGTAGAGCCACAGTGGACAGTCATCTTTATTGTGGACGGCTTTGCAGCAATCCCTCACACTGATCATGCATGAAGCGACAACGGAGAGGAAAACTCCCCTTTAATTGCATAAAACCTGTAGCAGAACCAGGTTCAGCGTGAACGGCCATCAGCCTCGACTGACTTGGGGTTTGAGAAGACAGAGCAGAGACACAAAAAGCACAGAAACATACACTAATCCAGGAATCTTTTTATGTTAAAGGTTAATTGCAGGTTCATTCATTTAATTCCTTCATCTGATTATTGGGTTGGGGCTTAAAATTTCTTGCTGCCATTTTTTGTAGTGGCTGTCATTCATGTTTTTAGCAAAGAGACAAACAAAACAAAGCTTTAGCTTTTCATTATTCTTGAATCTTTTCTACTCAAATTTCCAGAATCCTTGTATTAAGGTAAAAAAACAAACTACAATGTAAAAGTTGATCATGGATTTATGGCTTTAAATAAGAAACATGTAAAATCAAGATGGATGGATGGAATGATGGATGGAACCTCCAGACTTGGAAATGATCTACATCAACTGTCACACTTTTCCATAAATCTCAAGACTCCATTAAAACTCTGCCGGGAAGGTGGACAAGAGAAGGGCAAAAGTTTATTATTTAACAAGAATGTAATATTCTGAGTTATGTTATGGTTTGTTAGTGTTAGTTTTCCTTCTCTTTCCTGTCTTTTGTTATCTGGCTGTTTTGAGTTCTGTCTAGTCTTGTTTCTTGTTTAGATTAGTGTTTACTGTTGTAGTTTATTCTGTTATGTCTTCAGAAGTTTCTTAGTTTTTTTTTAGTTTTTTTTTATTTGTTCTTGTTTTGAGCCTCGGCACTGATGTCTGGTCTAATTACTTACTCTGCACACCTGCCTAACTCCACCCCTGCTGCAATCACCTTTCACTGGTTTCACCTGATTCCACCTCCATATAAACTGCTGAGACCAGACATCAGTGCCAGGTTGTCCTGTTGAGTATGGGTGAGGTTCCTCCTGCAAATTCTGTGTGTTAGGTTTGCTTTTTGGATTTTTTGACCCCTTTTTCCTCCAGAAACCTGAGCCATTCTGTCCGGTCTGTTCCTGCCTTGTCTGCCCTGCTCGTTTGTTTATTTTTTTGTGTCATCTTTTTGTTCAACAGTCTGTTTGGATTTTTTCCCCTGTTTTTTGAGTTGGTGATTAAAGAGCTTTTTTTAAGAAACCTCTGCTGGTCTGGCTGAATTCTGGGTCCTTTTCCTCAGAACATTACAAAGAACCGCTGTTAATTGATCAGTAATATGCATTTCAGTATTTTGCTAAAGTTGTACAGAGAATATCATAAAAGATCATGTGCTGTGGTCTACCAGAAGCCTTGACGGACCTTTTCTGAGCTGAGCAATGTATACCAAGCCAGGTGTTTTGGTCATCCAACGTTTTTCCGAAAAACAGAAATGATCTACAAGTTACACTGAAAACAGTGTCCCAACCCTAGCTTAGCACCCTTACAAACACAGGTCGAATGATAACTCTCTTTTGGAAAGCAGAAGCTTCTTTGTTAGACAGAACTTGGTTGGATAAAAGAAGTCACACAAGAAATGGTTAACTAAATAAAATCAAGACACTTTTTTTCACCAAGTACAGATGAGAGCTTTAATAACTTTTTGATAAATCCAATTTGTAAAACCAAAACCTGAAAAGTTATTTAACAAAAGTGTACTTGAATTCAGCCAGCCTTAGCTGTTGCTGGTAAATATAGCAATGTCCCTTGTAGGCATATTCAGAAAATCTATGACTCAGTTTGGAATAACTTTATATATGAACTTTATATTTATTTATGCATCTCTACCAAGTTGTATTGATTACACTTGCTCTGTGTAACATTATCCCTGGGACAAAGTATAACTTTAACTGACAGAAGTAACATTTTAATGCAAGGTAAACTTTATCAACTTTTAACATAAGGTACTGAGACATTTGAAACAGTTCTTTATCATTTGTCAGTGATATACCACTTGTCCTTTTAATTATAATTCCCCATGCACTCAGTGTCTGTCTTTGCTGTGCTAATTCATCTATATGATTTTGTTTACCTTAGCGCGTTTAAAAATCAGTGGCCTGAAACAAACTTTATAGCATATTGAAAAATAGCATATGGTCATGACAAAATAAACAAAATAAACAATTTACATTATTTTGTATTTCTGTATCACTAAACAGTTATATACTTTGCAAATGTTTTCCTAGTTCTGTGATTTCTTGCATTGCTTAACTTGCTGTATCCATGTTTATTCTCTTGTTGTTTGGTTATATTTTCTACTCTTTCCCCTCAGCTGACCTTTTACTAATTCACATTTACTTATAATTTATCATTATACCACTACCCAACAAATACTTTTTTGTTTTCAACTCTATTATAGTCTTTAATTCTTCTAATACTAAATTTTTTTGTTGTTCCACAAAAGTGTCCCTATGTTTTTTTCCTATTATGTAGGTTACCTTTCCTTTAGTAAAAAGGTTTATGTTTTCATTACTCTCTCCTCAGATCTCTGCTCTAATAAAAAACATTTTGGACTTGTGATGACTTTGTAAAGTTTAACTGGCTCAGGATTTCGTAGTCTCACAGAGGGGACATTTGTCTCTCTATTTAACCCATCCCTTAGGGAGCAGTGTGCTGCCAACACTGAGTGACACACAGGGAGCAATCTGTGGTCAAGGGTCTTGCTCAGGGACACAGAGTGACAGGCTAGGTTTCGAACCAGTGACCTTTGCAGTCTCTCCAAGATGCAAAAGCCTGGTTCTCTAACCGCCAGGCCACCACTCCCACCCGTTTTTCAACAGATAAGTAACAGTAGTTCTCAGTGAATGTCATCATACCTTTCCTTTTCTAAGGCAAAAACATCCACGTTATGGGGCATAGTGTTGTGTTCTATGTAGGCTTTAAGTTACGAAATTAAATTTAGTTTTTTCTTTCCAGTGCTTTTATAATGATCGTATGGCATGACATTATAGGTGTATAGTGAGGAATAGAGTGGTCAGAAAACAATTCCAATGTGATATAGAGAACAGACTTGTTAAATCAATACTGACACAAGCAGTGCTCTAATTTGAGGGCTGCATTTTTGAATGATGAAAGGCAGGACCATCTATTGGGTAAAGGAGTTAATTTATCCTCCAATTTAAATTATTGCACATCCCTAACTCACTTTTTGAGATATTATTGAGTTGCAATATGTTATTAAAAACTAACTGGCATCACAAATAAACAGATACTGTTGGTATGACACTGTACTATTTTCTATGTCAAGTTAAAGCCTTTTACCACTGCATGCCTCTGATTTTTTTTCTATCTAGTGGAAAGGCTTTCATAACCAGCAGAACTCAATCTCTTACTTCAGCCTGTGCAAATCAATCCTGAAAGTGCAGCTGGACCCTACATCGGAAACAAAGACACAGTTAGACATCTAGGAATGACACCCTGGGGTTGCTTTTCTGGTTAGTGAGTGAAACATAAGGACGCTGTTTAGACAGATGAGGAATCCTTATTCCACTTCACACCGCATTGCTCAGTCACAAAAGATGTGCAAAATTATTTACCCACAAAGTCATCCAAATCTTGGGGATATTATACAAATCTTTCATGGACACATTAAATAAAAACATTTCTATAATCATTTCCTGAAAACCTACAGTTTGACCAAATACAATATCTAAGGAAAACAATGTTGCACTCAAATTATGTGTACTGAGCAATCACATTTCCCCAAAGGCTTAGTCTTCTTTCAAGTCACAGGACAATATTGAAACATGTTAATGTAGACAAGTAGTTTAGTAAGTATTGCAAAGTGTGATTCCAAAAGTACAAAATCTCACAGAACCCCTCAGTCCTACACCCATATGCAGATATAATTTTTCAGTAAAATTGAAACTTAAGTATCAAACTTAAGTAGGAAGTATTAATCAGAGCTGAACACATTTAGGGAGTTTGTTACATTATGTAGGTCTGTAACTGTACATCAGATTGAATATTTATTTGGCTCTGGTAGTCGTGTGTTTGCTGCAGAGATAAAGGCCCTTGTAAAGGTTTAATATATATATATATATATATATATATATATATATATATATTCTTTCAATTGCCAATTTTTTCTTGAATAAATGAAAGAAAACACAAGATAACCTTCTCTTTTTTTGCCAATGAACACATCAGCACACTCACGTTTGTATACCCCCAGAGGTAAACATTGACTTGAGCCATACAAAAATAAGGGGGAAACTCTATTTTCCCTATAAAATATTTCTGACAAGGCAATACCGCACATGAGCAGCTGTAAAGCAGTGTTTAAAAATCAAAGTAGTCTTTGACTCATGAATTATTTCCCTGGGTTACTGAAGTCTTTGGCACTTGATCTGCTGCTCTGTCGAGAGAAAGGATTTGAATTGATGTGACTAATGTTGTACAAGGCCAACTGTCAAATGTAAGCCAGTCACTGCAAGTGCACTTTTGCACCCTCCATTTCCAAGGCATAATGATGCATAGCCATCACAGTTAAGCCTGGTCTAGAGCCTACATATGGAAAAGGTGTCAGTTGCAGCAAGGGAAATTATGCAGTCCACTAGTTCCCTGTCTGGCACGGCATCTCAGCTGCTCGGCTCTTTCCCTGAAGAAGAGATGACATGTTTATGAGTTATTCCCCAGCCAGGGACCTAAACCTAGAAATGAAGTCTTGTCCTTTACCCCTGACTAGCCCTCTGAGAGAAGTCTATTGTGAATAACTGAATAAAAAAAATCTGAAAGTTTTCTTGTCATGGAGCTGATTATCACAGCATCCAGAGTGGTTAATAGCAATGCAGAGAGCATAATTTGACACTGAAGAACTATAATCAAACACTCATAAGTCCTTAAAAAAAAAGAATAAACCTTGAGGGTTTGAGCATTTCAAACACGTTTTGCTACAGGATGGGTTTTCAAATGATGTCAGATAGATGCAAAAGCATTTCAATTGATTAAAGCATGTTTTTTGAAAGTTTGATATGCCTGTAGAATGTGCATGTGAATGTTTTCAGTAATTTATGATTGAGGAAAAAAATAAACCATGGGCCGTTGGCCATGTCTATTATAAGGTGAATCCTCTTTGTTTCACATTATTCTGAATTTCACAATGAGTAATGTTAAACACCACATTTGGTTCTGGCTTATAAACCAGCAAAAAAAGAAATCTAGTCACAAAATATATATATTGGTGGTTTGTAATTATGTGGAAGTATTAAGCAATAAGCGTGAACTAACAACATGTTATCCATAAACTGACATAAAGTGTTTTAGAATGAAAGACTTTGGATATTGTGTAGTCCTTCATGAATAACCATGGCTTTTGAAAAGAGGAGGAAAATAACCTGTAATAATTTGTCCCTCCAGACGTTGGGGGATACTGCTGCGGTGTTCCTCTATTTGTCACTGTCAGCCTCCAGACTGAGGATATGAGAAGGCGGCAGAAAGAATGGGAGCGGCGTGGGGGGGTGCAGTTGTGGTGAGAGGAAGGGGAGTGTGAAGAAAATGCTGAAGTATGTGATTAAGAATAATGAGTAAAAAATTGCATAAAGCTTTCTCCCAAATCACATATCAACTCCACGCTTGGCATTATCCCTGAAGCATCTCATCAGTCCTGGACCCAGTCCTCATCGTTTGTGCTAGGAACGTGCGCCCACCCACGCACCCGCATACACAACCATCACAGTCCATTAGCAGCTAACACATGAGCCAACATCTCTCTCGTTTTTTTCCTTGCTTTTCCTCCCACTTTTTCTGTAGCTACCTCTCTCTCTCTCTCTCTCTCTTTCTCTTTCTCTCTCTCTCTCTCTCTCTCTCTCTCTCTCTCTCTCTCTCTACGTGGATCTGCATTGTCTTGGGCCCTGAAAGAAGTGGGACGAACAAGACTTGTCAAGTCTCATATCAATATGGTGACCCTCCGTCCTTTGCTGCTGTTTCACCACTACGGCAAACACAGCCAAGCCTGGCAGTTATCTCCAAGCCACTGTTTGGAGAGGCATCTCTATCAGAACAGTGAGGAAACATCCAATGCATATCAATTGAAATACTTTGATTTTTATTTGCTCTGCATTTGCTCTGTCTCGCTATAGCAAACGGAAATGACATAGGGGCCCACTGTCTAAACTTTCAAACCACTTGAATGTTATTAGACTTTAGAAGGGAAATTTTCACGATCTATAAATATAGATCGTGAAAGCTATTCTTTTTCCTTTTACCAAGTTTCCATCTTGTTACTGTGGATATGTACAAGCAAAACAATCATATGCTTCATTTGCGTGTTGAAAGTCATTCTGAAGTCTGTTTGAAGCAGCTTCAAGTTGTAAGAAAAAACATTTTGACCATGTGAAAATATTTCATTATAGTGATCTTGCCACTAATTTTTTTAAATAAATCTGTTGAAAATGACAGCGGCTGAATGTAGTTAGGCATGAGAATGAGGAAAAAAACAGCATGTCAGTGATTTTCATTGTGGTATAACATGTTGATGACATTTGGGTCTTCGAACAGTAAGAACATGTATGAAGACTGACACTGCCTCTGCATCCAAACTATATCATTATTGCTAAAACCAACCCAGTCTCACTGAAAACTTGTAATAACCACGTTGTCTTGGAACCCAGTCATGTGACTAACAAGTTTCTCCCAGTGGGAAAAAAAGAAAATTAACAACATTTCTTGTACTTTATGTGAAAAACTCAACATTTAAAGAAAGCATCTACACTTATATGCATTTTGGTGATACGCATACTATTTTCATACTCTTCATTCTGGAAATGCAGACAATCTTTTATTTATTAGTGTCACTGAAGATTTTTGTCTTCATTTTTAACCCTTGTAAAGGTGGTTGCTATGGATGTAGCAATTCGACGTCACCTAACTGCATTGACATTTCCTGCAAAAAGAAACTCAACATTCAAAGGAACCATCTGCAATTATATGCATTTTGAAGACACTGCAAGCAAAAAAGCATGCAAAATATTTAGGATAGTTTCATAATTTTTGCTCAGGCAAATTAGACAATCTTTCAGCCTTTCAAATAGCTGCTGCTATGGCTGCTGGTGTTGCCATTGTAAGGCTGTGTTCCATTTAGTCTGTGATCATCCCCCGTATTTTCAACAGGAAATGCAACATTTTAAAAAAGGATCTCCAATTCTATACATTTTGATGACATTACATTAGTATGTAAATAGTAAAATCTTCATAATCTTCAATCAGGGAATGTTGACAATATTTTATTTAGTAGTTTCCTTAACCCCAACCCTTTTGGTAACGCTGCTTCAATGGATGCTGCAATAGCTATCTTTTTTTCCCCCAAAAAACTTCTATTGAAAAGTATGAAAGCTGTCCATCCCTACTGACTTGGATTATAACAATCCAATGATTGTTATCATTACTTTTATCTGAAAACTCACGCTTTTAATAATGTGAATTTTATTTTCATAAAAATATTTTTTTGGGGGGTTTTTTGAGCCTCTGTTAACTTTTAACTTCATATGCTGGTTTGGGCTTGTAGCTTACAAACACAGAACTGTTGGGAATTTTGAAAGCGTGCACCAAAATTGCTGGCGCAGTCTTAAATAACTTGACTGAACTGTACAAGGTGAGGTCAGTCAGAAAAGCCTGAATGATCCTGGTAGATCCACACTCCCCCACTGCACCATGAGATCAAGCTGCTTCCGTCCGGGCGCAAATATCTGCTGCCAAGATCTAGGACTAATAAACTGAAAAACTAATTTGTTTCTGCAGCTCTTAGATTCTTAAATGGGTTGTGATTCTTAGCAAATGGATGTCACATGTGTTGTTTTTGTTTTCAAACTGTTGCTGTGAAATCAATTACCCTTGGGGGAAAATAAAGATTCTTGAACTTGAATAATTAACCCTGCAGATGAGGTTGCTTGCAGTGAATGTGCAACATTACACGTACAGTTTAAGGCTCATGGTCAAAATGCTGCATAGCTTCCTTTGTCAGCCTCAGTTGCCCCTCCACTGATACGTGATATTTGAGAGCTAAAGAAAAAAAAAATCAAGGTTAGATAGATCTCTTTCACCAGTGCATTACTGAAAAATTTTCAGCCTGCTATCTGACTTCTGTGTTTTTTTCTACTTTTGATAGAGAAAAATAGTGGAATATTTTCTGGAGCTGTAGTTGCTGCAGACAAGTGCCAATATGTACGAAGAATTAAGCTAGTGATTGAAAGTCATTATTGCAGGGCTAACACTTGAGGGAAATGATGTAGGTCACGACAGATATCCAAGTCGCTAGATGAAAGAAGTGTTTTTTCTGTTTGTTTCTGGTGTGAGTCAATGTTTTTGATTTGTATCCACACATCTCTTCTCTCCCGAACCAATCACCTGGAGAGGACATCATGTTTTTAGACTGTGACTGGACACTATATATGTCAGCTTCATTCTCTCTCCCATGCTGTCAGTGTAAACTGCGCCCCCTCAACAGTTCTTTTGGAGGCTCTTCACCTTCTTCATTTTCTATCACCTACAATTTTTTCTTTCATTTAAGTGAGATTTTCACACCTCAAGGAATGGCAAAAAATCTTACTGTTTGTCCTGTTATACTGCCCAGTGCTGCACAACTGAGACTTGAATTTGGACCTGGGTGAGAATGAAGTTGCTATAAAAAAGATTTAACACTTGACACTGACTGTTTTTTTACACTTAATTTTATGTGTGTGCGGTATGGACCACTTTAACTGTTCAAACTACTGTGTGCCTTCTATATAATGCTGTCAGGGAGTGTGAAAAACGCTAGTTCTAAAGGAAACAATACAGGTCAAACTAAAGTTTATTTTAACCACCTCCTGTGACTCCTTCAAATAGCTACCTTCAGTTTTGATCCCAGAGCCAGACATTTTGAAAATCCTGGCAGTTTGTGAATGCAGCTCACTGTAATACCTCCCCATGCAGTTTGAAGACATTCCCAGACCAGCTGTGCATTTGTTGGCTGCAAGGTTCAAACCCTGGTCAAGTTCATCCTAAGCAAGTTCTTAGCAGTGTGTTGAGCAAGACACACACAAAAAATAAAAAAATAAAAAAACACAAAGCTTTCATCTGTTCAAATTGTTTGATGTTTTGTATGAAAAGTGAAAGGTGAAACAACATGTTGATCCTTAAATGTAGTTAAAAGTTTGTTGGAATTGACCAAATAGGCTAACAAAGCCTGATTTGCAGCAAGCTTCAGTAGTTCACAAACACCAAAATGCATCCTTGTTATCTCAGCCATGAACACAGATAAACCTTATAATAATGCTGTGTATTCACAGAATTATATTTTTATTTTATATTTCACACAGTAGGAGTTAGATTTACCTTGAGGGTGAACTTTATGCAAAAATAAGACAAAACAGGATGGCAGATAGGTCCAAAGGGCATGGTCGAAAAGTCTAGGTCGTGTCCAGATTGAGAGATCCGATGAGGACATTCAAAAAACAATCACAGGGTCGGCAATGCAAACTATGAACTCTGGACAGCTACTCACATACAATGGCTTTCAACAATCTGGCAGAGACTGGCTATGGAAGGCAGGTATGTATTGATAGAATCTCAGATGGAATCGTTGAAGGCAAGTAGAAGTAGCAGGTGCAGCCGTTTCTTATACATCCTTTAATCCCCTTTCAAACCAACGTTTCTTTCTATTCGGGATGCAAACATTTTTATCCCTAAAAGAATGACTACTGGATAGCAGATGAGTGTAAACAACAGAATCTTAGCCTGATGGTGTTGCTATTCTATGCTGGGCCATCCTTTTGTTCAGGGGCTGCTTTGTTTCTTCAACTGGTCACAGTCCTGGCACTTACCAGCATACACAGAATTGCTCTGTTTGTAAACAGATCTTTAGGGTGAACCAATCTTTGCCCTAATGTATTTTGGAATTGGAAAGCCCCCAGGACGTCATGTTTAGAACATGAACTTCTCAGCTTCTCTGAAAATTCCACAGCATAGGGAATGACTGCTGGTTTGGGTTTCGGAGCCTCCCTTTCACCCGATGGCTGGATAGAGTCCTGTTTGGGTTTCTTTGTGGAAAGCCCAGATGGGATAAACACATTACTGTAGACCCTGTCTTTTGTCTGATTTCTCCTTCTCCCTGGCTCCTGAGTTTGTGGGGATGTTGTCTGCTCTGTGATACAGGGTCCTGATGACTCCTAAGGTGTTTCAGTGGGTGATGGGAGTCAAACCACAAGTGCTGGTTGGTGTGGGTGCGTTTGCAGTAAGCGTCAAATTCAAATTGTCTTCCATCCAAGACTGAGACGTCACAGTACAGGAAAGCCAACCTGCCATTTTTTTACAGCCTCTTTATAAGTTTATCTTGTGATTAGTGAAATGTTGGATTTCCTGGGATTTAATTTTAACTCAGGTGTCATCAACATACCTGAACCAATAGCTTGGTGGTGTCCCTGAAACGGACACTAAAGTTATTTTTTACCTTCTTCATCCAGGCACAGTTGCTTTGTGGAAAGCGTGGTTCTGCCACTAAGCGTAGTGTTTGATTCTAATGATGCACAGACCACACACGTAAAAAGTAATGTGACACTTGTTTGATCTGTCTCCATGACGACATCCCTCATCTCTTTCACAAAGTCCATGGTGTTCTGTATGTGGTTTTCTGAGCTGCCAACTAAAGGATTGAGTACAGACACAAAATATTTGGAAACATTGTAAATGTTCATCATGCTAACAATAGGTCTTACCAGTGCATCTTCTTTGTGAATTTTGGGTAAACCATACAGACTAGAAGTGGCCTCACCTGGGTACAGTCTGTGGTACAGAATACGGTCAATAGCCATGGCAACAGTAAAAGGGACCAGTCCTTTAACCGCCTAAATTTTTTAGTCACTCAAGTTTTTCTTGTAACATTTTCTTGGATCTCTTTTCAGTGGCTCACATGTGGTTAAGGAGTGTCATAACTTCCTGATGATACTCTTTCTGGTTCAAAATCACCGTGCATCTTGCTTTGTCTGCTGGGAGGATGATGGTGTTCTTGTCCTTGCTGAAGGTGGTGAGTGCATCCCTCTTTAAAATGTAGTTGTTTGGCATTGCTGAGGCAAGCTGAAACTTTATTCCTAAGTTGTTTTGCTTCAAACCTTAGGATTTTGTTGTGAATGACTGATTCTGTAGCTGTGGTAATCTCCATCAGACAAATTCTTCTTGGTGCAATGCAAAGGAATTGTTTATAAGGCCGAGCTTACCTATAACTCTTCAGGGTGGAAGAAGAATGTTGGAGAGGATGTTTCAACAAAGCATCCTCTTTGGAGACAAAGACATGTAGTAAGTATTCCGATTCAGCTCTTTTAAGTAAAAAAAAGAGCTGCTGCTGCTCAATTGCTCAATTTCTTTTTTTAAGTCTTTTGGTTCCACCAATCAAAGATAGGCCTATGAACTCTGAAATGTACATACATTAAAAGCAGCACTTTTGCTGCACATTATTGTAATGCTTAAACTACATTTGGATAAGACCTAAAGGGTAAACGTTAGTTTTCTTTCCTATTCAAAAAGCAAGGACTGGGTAATTTTAAACAGCCATAAAAGATGCCCATAGACATCCAGAACTTGATAGGTATGGGTAAGAGTCAGCTGACTAGCACGCCATCTTTCTCGGTAGACTGCAGGTCATGGACAAGAATTGTCCATGTAAATTTGTCCATGTAAAGATGTAAATTTTAAATGTGTGTAAACATCTGATTTCCTGAATACATGGAATGACATGGAAACCTATCAAATAAAAATAAAAAATCCCTCTTACTATGGCCATAATGTTCATATATTGTGCTGTGAAAAAGTTTTCTCCACCGCCCAGGTTTATTCTATATTAACTATGTTGTCACACCTAAATGTTTCAGATTATTGAACAAATCTTAAGTAAATGCAAAAGACAGTTTTCAAATGATGATCATATGTATTTAGAGAAAAAGCTAATAAAACCACTGTAGTATAAAAAGGTTAGGCATATTGCAATCTTTGTCTAATCTCAAATTATTTCTGATTAATCACATCTCTTTTGAAAGCTAAATTTAGTTTAACAAGCTTTAGTTTAACAAGCTAAACTAAGGTCAGATTATTCCCAGGCCCATATAATCAAGAAAACACTTGTAAAGAATCAAGATGCTGTCTGACAGTCTGAAGTAGGCTAGAAGATCTAGAAAAATCAACAATTCCTACCCCGATCTAAAGAAATTAGATAATCCACATCGATAGAGTGTTTTGGGGGTTGAGGTGACCTAGTGGTTAGAGCTGCTATCTTGCATTCTGAGAAGGCTGCAAGAATCTGGTTTGATTCCCACAAACTACCAAGACCCTTAGCCCCAGATTGTTGCCCTTGTGCCACTCAGTGTAGGCAGCCCACTGGCCTGTAGGCAGGGGTTAAACACAGAGATAAACCTCCCCTCCATGGGAGTATAAAGGGAAATATTTATTTATTTAAGCATTAAGGAAACAAAGCCATTGACATCTGTCTAGAAAGCTGTTTCTTAGGCTTTTGGACACCAGCAAACCACAGTGAAAGCTATTATCCACAAATGGGGAAAACATGGAATGGTGCTGAGCTGGATGAAAGCCCACCAAAACTACTCCAAGAGAGCATCAATAACTCATCCCAGAGCTCATGAAGAGACCAGAACATCTAAAACACTACAGGCTTTATTTATTCAGTTAGGTTCAGTTCATTACTTAACAGAAAGGAAGAGAAAATGCTAAAAATAACTAAATTATTACCATGGGAGAGTTATAAGTTAAATACTATTGCTGACTGAGGTAATTACCAAGGACTGGCTAACATTTGTCAAAAAAAAACAATCTGTTGATCTCCAAACTTGGAAAATATTGTACGCCATTTATGAAAGATGCTTGATTGTAGATGTGTCAAAAAGGCTGGAAAACCAGACAGGGGCCTGATGGTTTGGATGACTTTTTTACCTTAATAAATTCCATGTTCATTTGAAAAAAAAAAAAAATTTAGTCTGCTTATATTTCATATTTATTTCATATATTCACAGCACTGTACCTTAAATTACAATGTAAATCTCAACCCTATTCACATAACCTTGAGGGTTTTCCTGGACTAAATACAGTGAAGTAGTTTTCACAGCTCCTCTTGTAGAGGCAGTTCTCTAAGCAGCTCAAGAGTTGAGTTTACATGCACAGAAATATTAGAAATGATCAGGGGTCTAATTTATAAAGCTTGTGTATGCACAAAATGGGGCCTGAAACGTGTGTATGCCACTTTCCAGGCAAAAGTTGGGATTTATTTAAAAAAAACTTGACAGGAAGATGTTCGGTCTTCACGGCAACTCTGACCCAGGTCCACCATTCAAATAAATGAAAGAATGCCTATATGCTGTCTAAAATCTGAAAAAAAGTCAGCACAATATTTCATCTGGGTTTTATACCATCCCATTCTTCTCCCTGATGATCACCCTGGTGAGATTAATGGATAAACTGTGACAAGGTGTGCAGCAATTACTCTAAATTTCTGAAAAACAGTCAGATACACTCATGCGTAATGCTGCGCGGCGGATGCATTGGCACTGCTGTAAGACCTGCAAATGAAGGACTTAGAAGGGAGCTTGGTTTCAGCGATCAAAGGTTTTCTGATCAATGATGATGGTTGGTCAATATGCTACTTTAAACCCAAGCATTGCATTTAGGTATACCCTTCAGGGGACAGTGGCTGTAAGTTTCTGGGTCCAAACAGAGCGCAGAAAAAGTGTGCACTTAGCTGAGCGTCTGCATCCCGTCAGCTTCCTAAACCTCTTTTTGCGGGTTTTTGCTCTTATTTTTTGGGGGGGAGGGACATTTATCATCTGGCGGATGATCTCTCATTCTTCATGGTCTCCGTCCCTCCTTAGATTGTTGATTTGAACCGCACAGCCTCACAAGAGTTTCAACATGGAACATGGTGTGAAGCTGTCATCCGGCATTTAAAACTGCGATCAATTTAACTTTTTAACAAGTTACTTTAATGTGGGCAATATATGTTTTTTCCTCTGATTTACACATTTAAATAGACTCCTCTTAGTTTTTTCTCTGTGGTTGCCATTTCACCATGAAAAAAAGATCAGGTGACCCATTTTTTTTAACATTGACATTAATGAGGTGCTTCACATTGACCATTTATAGTTGAATCTGGGCATGTAGAGGGCAGAACATGAGGCGTAACCTGGTACACGAACGTTCAGGTACAGCTTTGATCTATAAAGGGAAATTGCGTGCTTCTTTGCATGCACATGGTTTTATAAATCTGAATATTTTTTGGTGTACACCATTTTGGTTTTTTTGGGGTACGTACACTTTCAGTATGGATTTCATGCAAGGTTTTATAAATGAGACCCCTGATTAGGATGTTGTATGCCATGTAAACCACACTTCCTAAATACCTCAAACTGAATAAATTTGGGGAAGGTAAAAAATTAATTATTAGGTTATGTGGAGTATTAACATATAAGTTGCATTAGATCTTAGACATTTACCATAATAGAATGATTATGACCTTCTGGTGTCCTCATTGCATCTCACTATACACTTGGCTACTTCATATTACATGTTCTGTTCTCCACCAAATTCCGTACACAACAGGTAAAGGGGAGAACAGAAAGTGTTTTAACACTGGATGTGATGGATGTTTTGGATGTAACAAACCTCATAGTGGTGTATAGCAGGTGACATGAATTCTTATTAATGTAGTAAGTATTCCGATTCAGCTCTTTTAAGTAAAAAAATAAATAAAAGAGAATTTCTCCACTAACACAAGACACATTTCAACAATTACACTTATATCAGAATATTGGATGAGATATATGCGACTGCAGTATCTCACATGGCAAAGAGCACTCTGAGGATCTGAAAAAAGAGCCATGCAGCAGTTTAACAGGACAGGTTCCAGTCAGAACAGTCCTTGCCATGGTCAACCAAAGAAGCTAAGTGCACATGCTATGCAGAGGATGTCTTTGAAAATAGAAATTTGATTGCTGCCAGCATTGTTGCAGCATTGTTGTGGAAGGAGTGTGTGTGTGTGTGTGTGTGTGTGTGTGTGGGGGGGGGGGGGGGGGGCAGTCTGTCAGTGCTCATCAAATTGGCCTGCATGGCTGTCGTCCCAGAAGGACGTTTCTTCTAAAGATGATGCACCAGAAAGGCATGCAAGTTGGCTGAGGCATACGGACTAAGGACATGGATTACTCAATTGTGCCACAGACTTGGAAGATGGCCCCTGTGACTCCAATTTTTTAGTGTGGTGATAAAAGTAATACGATTAATTACAGACCAATTAGTGTATTACCAATGTTTTCAAAGGTGCTTGAAGAATGGGTAGCACAACAGTTAATTATACATCTTGAAAGAGGCCTGTCTCCGTTACACCTCATGTAATTTGGGTTTAGTGCCTACCATTCTACAGAAACTGCACTAACACTATTTATAGAGAAAGTAAAAAGTGGGTTGAATAGAACTAATTTTGTAGGGGCAGTCTTCTTAGAAATGAGAAAAGCTTTTAATGTTGTGAATCAGTGTACTTCTTTCAAAGCTACCTTCTTTTATTTTTCTGACCTGGCCATTAAATGGATGGCCTCATATTGCACCGAAAACAGGCTACTGTGGTAAATTGAGTGACATCATCAAACTGTCCACTAGGGGTGCCCCAAGAATCAGTCGTGGGACCCATTTTATTTTCTTTCTTTATTAATAATTTTCCAGAGGTTTGTAGGGGGTGTGGACGTACAGTTGTATGCTGACAATACTGTAATCTATACAAGTGCAAAATTATGCAAATGCAGCATTATTCTGATTTGCAGCACAAATTCAAAATACAAAATACAGCACTGACTCATATTCAGCTGTGGCTTGCCAGGGCCTGTCTCCTCCTGAACACAGAAAACAGTCTGTATGATCCTCTCTAAAAGAGCCACAGATATCAGGCACTCTAATGTGTTTTTTGGATATGATACAACTAGTATCAGAATTTAAGTATTTCAGTACACTACACTCTCTTTTAAAAGGAGAGTGTAGTGTAGACCCATGTAAGCTATTGCATAACCAGTTGGTCTACAACAGGTGTTACAATACAGAAGCCAATAGAGGGGCCATATAAAAAGCATTGAACAATTTGTATAAAAAAAACGTTTATTAATGACCATTCTAATATGTTGTCAAAGTATATTTTATTGTGTTTTGAAAACTATATAACATTTAAAAGTGCCTGTCTTATCTATAAAAGCTTACATTGGTTGGCTCCACTCAGATCGACACTTAGGGCATGTGCAATACATCTCGCACTTTAGGGTATGTGCAGTATATTTGCACTTTAGCACTCAATGGTAGGCCCTGTCTTCTCAAACCCCCAATTGGTCATGGGAGATAACCTTTCACACTGAGCCAGGTTCTGCTGGAGGTTTCTTCCTGTTAAATTGGAGTTTTCCTTTCTACTGTCACAACATGCATGTGTTCCCTTAAAAGCTGGAGACCAGGCAGTGACAAGGGCATGCTTATTCACATAGGCTTGGGTCATGCGCGGGTGGTCATGGCCGAGAAGGGCAGACAAAGTCCAGTGGTTAGGCAAGTAGTCATAGAACCATCCAGATTGAGGTCCAGATAACAGAAGCTTGGCCAGATGTCTAACAAGGGCAAGGCCAGACAGGAAAATCCAGAAACATGATCAGGGTTGTGATAAGGCGGAAAGCCATGAAAAAGGAACACTGGACACTTACTCACATAAAGCTTTCAATAAACTGGCCCTGTTTGGCTGTCTGCAGCAGGCTTAGAAACTGTAGGAGACAGTTGCTAGAGATGAGCATATTGATTAAAGGGAAATAGCAAGGCATGCTCACAGGTGCAGCGAATAATCCTTAATGACAGCGGGCAGAGAAGGTGTGACAGAAAGCAGACAGGCCAGAATCATGACACATTCAATGTTGTGCCATAAAAAAGATGTAATAAACTACTTCCAAAAATGTGAGGGTGTACTAATTTTGTCAGGTACTGTATGTTTATTTGTTTATTTCATTTTTTTACGTTGCTGCTCATTTGCACCCTTCAATTTATTGTATGCAAATGATATACTATCTGACAACACCACGCTGAATCCAAGGCACTATTCATACAAGAGGCAAGCCGAAGTGGTTTACAAGAAAGACATAAAAGGGAAGACAGAAATAAAATAAAGCAAAAGCATAGTACCATCAGTGACAAAACCCAATATAAATAAAGTAAATCAACTGAAACTGGCCTAATTGTGAGCTTAAAAGCAAAATGCAATCAACAAAATTGCTAACAGATTTTAAATACCAATTTAAATAGCAAACTGGATTTTTATAACACAGAACAGAAGTTGTGAGTCTTTCTTTCTTTCTTTTCTTCTGAACAATAATCAGACTTCTTTTTGACAGTCAAAAAATTAAATGTAAAGACAATTAGATTAAATCACTTATGCAGGATATTGATGTTGTAGCTATTCATAGCAGCAGACTTATTATTATTATTATTATTATTATTATTATTATTATTATTGGGTTAAGATGATTTGAAACAGCTCCTAATGGGGTCTCTCGGGTGCAAGATGATTAATATCCCATTTGTTTTATTGTATACTCTTCTCAGCAATAATAAAATATATTTCCACTCCTTTGTATTTCAATTAGCATATTAAAATAAAAACATTCATAGTTTACTTTTTTATGAAGCTTTTATGTGTCCTGCTTTTAATGTGTTTTTTTTTCTTTTAGTAGTTTCTCTATTTTAAGCGTACCAAAAGCAAATAAAAAACTTTTTTTAACAGTAGCAAGTTGGTCCTTGGTTCTACCTATGGCAATATCATACTGTGAAAAAAGTTTAAAATGACTCATTTTAGTTAATTTGCTTTTGAAAACAAATTCAAACTGGGACAGCTTATTTCTTTTAAATAAAATAAAAATAATCTTTATTTGAAACAGTTATAAAATCTTGTCATTCTAAATCTAAAGGAGTAATAATTTTGGCCTTTTAGGGAGTTAACAACCTTGACAGACTTGTTAATTTATTTTCACCTTTAAATCTATGGTAGGGGCAATTTTAAAAATCACCATGCAGTGTAGCTTTGCAGGTCACTGATCATTTTGGATTCAAACATTTCTTTCCGGTTCAAACAGTTCAACAACTAACAAATGCACACTGACTTGATGAATGCACTGATGATAGAGAACCAAACACCTTGTTTTTGTGCTTTGTTTGATTTTAATACATTTTACATTCATCAACTATTGTCACATTCAATCAACAGACACACACACACACACACACACACACACATATATATATATATATATATATATATATATGTACATACACATATATATATATACATTCCCATAAATACTTATCCAAGGCCTGTTGGCCTTGGTTAAGCTTAAAAAAATAATTACTGCCATCACTGCCCTGACATAAACAGGTCAGTGATGGCATTGTTGCCTGTTTTCCTTTCATTTTCTATTCCACTTCAACCAGTGCATCTGAATTGCAAATGTCACAGTTGTATGTGTCACTGTTTGCATGTGTGTGTGTCTGCATGTGAGGTAGCATGGAATGTATGTCAGTGTTTCCAAGTGTCAAAGAGCTCACTGCTGCTGCCATAATTGACTGGAAATATCCTCGGTGTAACATGGAGCGAGACAAGCTGCTCGACGTCTTACGGAGTTCACCAATGCAGGACAAGTTGGGTTTACATTCATAGCGACTCCAATACAAACATACACACAGTCCTCTGTGGTGACAGGGAAGGAGGTCTTTTACGTTTCTTTACTTTCTATTGCACTGAAGCCATAACAAATTTCACATCATTTTTTGTTATGAACCTGTCTGCCATAAAAGTACATAGTGCAATCTATGTGTTTGTATGCGTAATGTGAGGACTTTTAATTAAATGAAAAGTTGATATGCAACAATCACCTAGAAACGCCATTTTTCCCTTTAACTGCTCAAATTCATGACTGGCATGTGGGATACTGAAATATTATTTTCCTTCCTTTCTTTTAAAAACATTAAAACTAAAAACGTCCACAATTTTGGTTTATAGACAAATCAGCAAACTGCATGTAACATCATCCATACGATTGCTTTTTAATGTTCATCAAAATTATGTAGTTTTTGTAAGTGAGGTTTGATGCATAAATTTGGTGGTTATTGTCTTTCCCTTATTAATTGTATTCAAAACTCCCGCTTCTATCAAAAAGCCTGTTGTGGATATTTTTTTTCTATTGCAGGACAGAAATTGAAGAAAACTAGATATCGGTACAGAGACCGCGAGAAGCCTGATTGTATCTTGTGAAAGTGATTGTAAGATATGGATAATAGAAGCATGACATAAAGTTGTGTAATAAGTGAACAAAAGTTTCTAGTAGGTATTTATTTATTTTACGTGAGAAGCTTCCAGCTACTGCCAGATACTTTCTGAGTTGACTAAGGTATAGTAAAATAAATGTAACACACACACACACACACACACACACACACACACACACACACTCTCTCTCTCTCTCTCTCTCTCTCTCTCTCTCTCTCTCTCTCTCTCTCTCTCTCTCTGTATATATATATATATATATATATATATATATATATATATATATATATATATATATATATATATATATATATATACACATGCAGTTTATGTAGCACTATTTTACAAAAAGATTGTTTCAAGACACTCTTATCTTAACCAATTATGGAGGCAGATTCAATGTCAGCTACCTAAATTAATTGCAAGTTTGTTATAAAAGTTTCTCTCGGTTCAATCTTAGCAGCATTTATTATGGACTTGCCGGGTCTATGTGTGTGTAGACGCATTTGTTGTAAAAGACAACCAGTTTAATCATGCCTACAAACCCTAATGCAGTGTTTCAGAGCAACAGCCCAGCACACTAAGGCATGTCTGGGGAGCCTACAATCCCAGCTGTGTCTCACATGAGCAGTCCAGTAAAATTAGTTGATGATTGATCCTACTCTTGTGGGAGAACACTGTTGTTGTTTTTTTTTTCATATTCCTACTTCTAAATAGATATTGTATTCAAATAGAAAAAGCCACTGATTCCTTAATCCCTGTGCAATTGGAGCTGATTATCAAGAAAAGTCGAGTGTTGTATTTGTCGGTGTGCCACGCTTATCTCCTCGGGTCCCCACAGGGTCTGACTTGTCAATGTCTGTAGCTTCAAGCTACGCTTAACAGCTTCTAATATTAAAGCATGCTATCTTTTAGGTGGCCGTTTGGGGAGACAGGTTCCTTTTCATTGCAACAAAGATGCTCTTTGCTATAATATTGTTAGAGTTTTTTAACCATGTCAAGTTAAATGCCTCAACACCAGAGAGTGTGATAAGTGCAGTAGTCTGGATCTCGGGACATAAATTTCACTTCATGTCTCTTTCTTGCTTCACTTGGAGACTGTTATTTACAGGTTCTGTATTGTAGATATATTAGCTTTGACATACCTTTTCTTATTCAGTATACCATGTAAATGGAACTGGGAACTATGTGTAGCTATATAATGCAAACATCCAGATTTTAGCTGGTGGTTAGTGATTTTAGTGAAGGGTCTCGTTTTGAGAAAGTTCAAAGGTTGATTCAGTGTTTCAAAACCCTGCATCAAAACCGTTTGCCCTGCATACACCAATTAAGCAGTAATTACAAAAGGACCCAGTTTTATCTCCACTCACGTTCGTCCAGTGGTTTGTT
This sequence comes from Fundulus heteroclitus, assembly GCF_011125445.2. Taxonomy (NCBI): domain Eukaryota; kingdom Metazoa; phylum Chordata; class Actinopteri; order Cyprinodontiformes; family Fundulidae; genus Fundulus; species Fundulus heteroclitus. Next base: position 18,035,882 of record NC_046369.1, read on the forward strand.
ATGCACTTATTAAAGTGAGTTATCTCTTATAATCATTCTAATCGGGGTTCAGCTAATGTTAGAGGACTTCCCGCTGGGTGCTAATGTCTAATTACACTATAGCTTGATGGGAAGGGTAACTTGCAGCCATCCAGCTCCGTGCTATGCAATGCCTCTTTATTCTTGTCTAATCACATACTGGACTGTCAAGTGTGCATCATGGCCAATCACTAATGATAAGCAGTGGATCAAAGCAACCAGGGTGAATTGATCAAAAAGACTGTGAGATGGGCAGAAATGGGGGTGCATTCCTGTGAGATCTTTTTTTTTCTCTCCCTAAAGATTATCTTGATGTCCTGAGAAGGAATCATGAGTACACCGTACTGCTATATTTGCAGTAGACGTGTGTGCATGTCCATCTTTCTGCACACACTTCAGAGGTGCACACACTCATGATAAAAATGTTGTTAAAGATTATTTTACCTTTACTGTGACATATAATATGCACATGTCAATCGAACAACCAGCAAACCTGGAAATTTTTTTTTCAAAATTTTCAAAAAAAGCTGCAATAACTTGTTTACAATGTTTGCCTTTCTTCAACTATTGATCGAGTTTTAGCATCTTCTTCTCTAGACACAATTATAGTAAGTCTTATTAGCAAGATGGCAAAACCCATAGTTTGCATAGGTTACAAATGATCAAAATTATGTCACTGTACAAGGGCTTCAATCAGAAGACTGCTATAAATTCCACAATATATCACAGTCAAGATGTGATATACTTATAGGCTAAAGAAGATCAAATGCTGAAACCGAATCAAATGTTTGATCTGTAAAGTATTACTTAAATCTTGTGCACAGTTTTACAACCAGATTACAGTAGATTTTTTGTTACCCTAATAAATCTTTGTTTTTTGTTTTGTTCTTTGTTTATTTTGCAGTGAACTGTAAATAACACACATTATGTCACATTACAGCAATATTTTAAAATGTTCTTTTCATACTCAGTTTGCTACATCACAAAAGCCTGCCATTTTTGCAGAAGACTGTATAACCTTCCCAGACCCACTGCATATGAGATATATAAAATGAGGCATTCACCTTTGGTTATATGTTCTTAGGGCAATAAAAAAAACTCTCAAATTAGTTTTTTAGTTTATCTTCTCTAACAGAAACATAAATAAAAAAGGAAATGGAAAGGTCTCTTCTTACTTTTGTATATTTAGAAATGTGAATATTTAGCAAAAAAAAAAAAAAACTTTTGTCCAAGATGGAGATTTTTATTTTCTCTACTGTTGTCATTCATAAAATAAATTGAGTGGAAATTTGCTTCCAAGGTAGGTCATTACCAGAGGCAGGTAGAGTGATTTCATGGCAGCATATTGGAAAATGGCCCTTTGTTGCAACTCCATTTACATAGAGAAATGCTGATGGTTCACAATAACAAATGTGCAATTGTCGACAGAGAGCTTCTCTGCCCGTTGTCTTTCACTGACACCTGATAGTAGTGCATGTACAATTATGCATAATGCACTAATGGCGGTTTCTCAAAACTGTCAGAGGAGCTTTGGGTAAAGTGTTTCCTTTGCAGACAACTTGATGCTAGGTCTAACGCCGTTTGATTTTGCTGACGCCAGTACCCTTGACAACAAAATAGCTTCGTATCAGCTGAATGTCTGTTTCGGTCATCCTTGCAAAGTTATTGAAAATAAGAAAAGTTATAGAACAATTTTATTTAGAAATGTCACAATCCCAGATTTAACAATAAACTAAATAGCCCAGTAAAATATCTAAATTACTTGGGATTATGATATATTGTATTTCCTTATTTTGTTATTACAAGGGAGAAAAATGTGTTTTGACAGACCTAACGCATGACGTTTTTGAGGCATGAATCAGACGTCCGCCAAACGCTCAAGTATTTATGGGAATGTATATTTCATGCTGACTGGTCCACATGGATTACAGCACAACACATTAATGGGAAGAAGCAACCATTATAACAACAAGCTCATGAAAAATGTATCATGTTTTCTTGCTTAACTCTGTTAACTATGTCGGTAGGTAATTAGTGACATTTACAGTTTGAAATATGTACAAGTGTTCCGAAAAAAATATACCCCCTGTTAAAAAAAACACGCAGAAATTCATTAACTTGCTGTTTGACACATTTATTTATTTTATTTTTTTTATTGGGAAACATATGTATTATTTGATTTTAAACTAATAACACATTCTTTAAATATTTATTTTAGGACCATTGCAAAATTGGACATTTTTTATCCCACTCATAGGGCTTTAAATTATCAATGCAGAAAACATTATCTCATGCACTGAAACAATTTTTAAAAATAGTTGCAGGAACAAATGTTTCAAAATTATATTCTAAGTATTAAATAGATCTTGAGCGCTTCCAAAAATGGCATTTTTTTTGTCTTTCCCCACCTTCTTAATGACAAAATTACATGTCAAACAAAACCTATAAGATCCATTTTTGAAACAATTGTTTTTTTAAATTTTAACAGATATTTCCTGTAATTAAAAAAATTATTGCATCATGATATTTTAAATAGTAGTAATATCCCCCCAAAGTTTGCCCCAACATCATGTGTGCAACCCATGGAAATGGAAGGGGAAAATAGTGAGTTAAATGACAGAGGAAATTATACCATTAAGCCCTTCCCTCACACCAGCTAGACCACACATTAGTCTCCCTCTTTTGTTTTTCATGTTTTCCATTTTCAGCCCTATTCGTGCCAGCATAAAGTAGTTAGGTAGATATTAAAATTAATCAGAATATCAGTATATTAGAATTAGACAGCATAAATTCAAAATGTTTTATGTATTAATGTAACTCAGTCTATCCTTGACATTAATAGAAATATTATATTCTATAGCTAGCATCTATTTCTGAAAAAGCATTGGTTTTTCACCCTGTTTCTGTAATTCTAACATGTATGCTATGATCTGCATTTAAGGGTAATGTGTTTATTGAACCATATCACTCTGAGCAACCCTTTTACACCAATTTCAATTCTGCTGCCATATTATTTTTCTTAATACAATATTAAATACTTTCTAAATTCATGAGATTTTGACCTCCAATCCTTTTGTTTGAAAGGCTTTATGTAGAAGAGATTTGAGCAAATATCTGAACATCTCTTCTGAAATTAAATTTAGATTTAAAATTATTTTCCAAAACAATTCTGATAAGAAGTGGCTTCTTGCAACAAATAATCATGTAAAATCATGTTACTCATGTAAAAGAAGTATGACTTTTGAATAAAATGTAATCATTTATTTATATTTATATTTGAATAAAAACCTGTAATTTATAAACTATTCATGGCTTTCTAATAACCAGTAGAAACATCTCTATTGGCACCAGAGTGATCAAATTCCTGTCATAATTGCTAAAAAACAAACAAACAAAAAACTTGTGCATATTCCCATTAGCATTAGGAGGATTTATCCTTGGTGACAAAGTTGTCTCTCACATGCCAATGTCTATTTGTACAGTACTCTAGCTTCTCAGGAAGTGTTTGGTTGGACATCCAAATCCAGTTCTTTAACTAGAAGATTTTAATTTTACTAGTGACTATGTGCACACTTTTTACCTTCTCAGAGAGTGCTTTGTGTGATACATCCTTGCAATTGCACAGTAATTTACATCATACTGAAAGTGACTGCTGTCTGTCTTTTGACTCAAACATTTCAATCTCATTAGATGTTGAGGACTATTTACACACTTTTAGCATCTCAAGAAGTGCTATCGGTGCATTTAACTTGAACACTATGTCTTGACTTCTTTCTGTGTTTTATTTGTGAACTTTGAGCCATATATATATATATATATATATATATATATATATATATATATATATATATATATATATATATATATATATATATATATATGCTGGCATATGGTAAGTTAGGGTTTTTTGTCCTCTCTAATTCTGCTTTGAGACTTTGTTGACTAAACAAATCCGATGTTCCTCAAGTTTAGTCAAAGGTTTTAAATTAGTTTAGTTCAAAGTTTGTACTGCTCTGGTTGCCACAGTATCCTTTTTATCTCACAGGAGGAGGAGTTTTAGGAACGTTTGTGAGAGTCCAAGTGTTTCAATCATTGCCACAGCAATTTACTTGCCAGTGTCTCATTAAGTCAGCTGTCACATAAAGAGCACTCTGAGTGGCGTTGCTGCAAAAGTACTGGATTACAAAGACGTGTTCCAAACACTGTGGTTCATACCAGAAAATTTTATGTATTTATTCAAGCCCTCCTTGAGTTCAACTCTGAAATCCAAAAGCAAAACTCTGGGGGTATAATGTCCCTGGGTTTTTCTGCCCCACTGTTTGCTCTTCACATAAATTTCTCTGTAGATTTATTCTTCGCAGCTAATCACTTGTTACTTGGATCGAACGAATACAGTAAGTCACACTTGCTTGGACTGTGGGGAGAAAAGAAAATAACCATGACCGAATCACAGCCTGGCGCTCGGTGCTTCTCTCTAGAAATGATAGGATTTCACCAAATATATAAGCACTTCATTGCTTTTTAATTTAAGATTAACTTTACTCTTTCTCTCTCGAACTCTGAAGTTTGGCGCAGCTCACTTTCTCTCGGTTCACTATCTTGCCCTCCACCTAAAATGTTTTGCTCGTTCAGAACCATCAGTTACAAGTCTGCCAAACATCACACGTCGTCAACTTGCTCCCAATGACATCCCACTGTTCTGACCATTGATTGGCAGGTCAAGCAGCGAGCACAAGCAGGAAATCAATAGCAGAGGACCTCTAGACAGAACATGGGGAGCCTTCAAGGAGCTGGCCCACTGGACACTGCCAATCACCAACCACAAAATGTAAGGCCAGCCAGCCATGAACAAAAGCTATCTCCAGGCAGAAACACCAGCTTGGATAGCAGATGGATTTATGTTGAGGGAGAAGTTTTCCTCCATCGTCTAAGCGGAGAAAAGGAGGACAGGCAAAGTTTTCTGGAAATATATTTGCATTACTTACAGTATACTCATTTATATGCTAAAACTCATGTGGGATCTGGGACCTTTGGGATTTGGCATTACCAAATGTAGGCTCTTTATCTTAACATGCAGTTGCACCAGGTCTGACTGTCTAAGCATGACAGAGCAAGCTTATTAGCATCAAGTCAGCCATTTCCTAGCACTGGAAGACACAGGAGTTACAAATGGAGTGTACAACGTTATATTCACCCTCTCGCCTCCTTAGAATATGGCCTGAGGGACCCTTGAGGCTTAGTGCAGTAATTTCTTTGTCCTCCTTGGTGATGCTTTTCCCATTTCTCTCAGACATGCTCTTGGGTGCTTCTGGCACATCACCAAAACAAACACCCAGCTGACACTGGTTGCAATTATTCTGGCGTTGATTCTAAATAAAATGTCAAAAAGAAATGGTACAGACTGTAAATTGTGCACCAACCTGTAAGAAATGGAGGACACAAATTATAAATAAATAAATATATATATATATATATATATATATATATATATATATATATATATATATATATATATATATTTATAAATTTCTCTCTTTCAAAAGATTTACCTTCAAAGTACTCTTGAGTTCTGCTGTTAAAACCAAAATCAGCCGTCTCTTCTTCTTTTCCTCCATTTGCTGGAGGTTAGTTATGTTCTACCACCCTTGCAATTTCATCCACACTCAACCCGCTCACAATCAGTGACCTTTGAACCTGGTCATTTATCTCAGTGGTCACAATCTATTGGGATGATTCATTGTGCAGTCCTCAAGGGTGTGAACTTGATGAATCAATGAAACAAAGAACACTGTATATACAGTGCTTTGCAAAAGCATTGACAACTTTAAAACTTTTTAAAATTATATCTGGTAACAACCACAAACTTCTGTGTTTGACCAACGCAAAATATAAAGTCAAACAAAAAATTACTGTTTTTTATGTTTTTTTAAATGTTCTAACAGATATGCACATATCCACCATCTATCTGAAATCATATTGAATAGTACTTTCTGGTATGTTTCAATGCCTAGGCTTTGCTGTCATGATTTTGGGTTTTTGTTTTTGTTTGGACTTTTCTGGACAGATTTTTCCCACTACATAATCCACTCCTCCCAGCCACCAGTCGCCTTAATTAGCTCCACCTGCTGCTGCAGATATTTAGTATCAACTCTGATCACCTATCACTCTACCTATTTATACCATTCTCTTCCAACCACTCCCCGCCAGAATGTCTTGTCAGCACTCCTGGGTTGGTGCTCCCAGTTCCTGTGCACTTAGCATACCAGACCCATGATTTCTGCCTGTTTCCAGCCTTCACTCAAGGTCTTGCAGTGCGTGTGTGCTCGTCAAGTCTGCTCTGTGTTCCTTTGTGGTCCTGTTGCTAGCTCTGCCTGTTCTGGTGAGCCTTCAGCCTGTTTATCCTGGTCAAGTCTGGACTGTGTCCCCATACCAATTCACTAACAACACCTGGTCAGTCTGTCTAAGTCATAACCACCCGTCAGCCAGTTTCCTCATCCATCCAACCCGCCATCTTCTGCCTGTCATCCACTCCATTTTCTTCAATTAACTTCTTAAAACGCACATTGTGTCTGGCTTGAATATTGGGTTCCCAGATTCATTCATTACACTTTGCACTTTTAGAGCCTTAAACTTTTTCCCGTTCTTTGTAGCAAATTAGCCCAAGCTCAGTCAAATTTGACGAAGAGCGTGAGTGTGAAAACCAATCTTCAGTTTATGCCACAGATTCTTCCTTTGATGTAAGTCTGGACTTTGACAGAGGTACTCTAACAAATGCATATGATTTGATTGAAGCCAGTGATGTGCAAACTATTTTATCAGGCAGAAACGACTCGCACCCAAAAAACAAAAACATGTAAACGAATTACGCTATGCAATAACTAAAATAATTAAGTAATCTGTGTTTTTAGGAAAGGCATTTGAAAATTAATGTATATCATTAGCATAACTCATTTTGGTGGCCTAGAAATGTTTTTTTTTTTTTTTTGTTTTTGTTTATTCTCAGCAGCAGAATGGGATTTGGGTCACTCACTTTAAAAATGCTTGTTATATTCAGTTTAATAAATGTGTTCAAACAAAGATTTAGCTAAACCCAACACTCCTTTTGAGTAAACTTGACTATATTTGATTGTATTTATGATTCAATTAAAAACAGTTACCAAATCATGGTAAAAATCAAGTTTAAAAATAAATAGGTCATGTGGCATCCACTAACATTAACTATTGTAAGAATTTTGTTATTGCCTGATTAAGTCCGGTTTCATGCTTGGTGAGTTTTTGCTGTTATGGGGTAAATTGAACTATGGGACAATTCTAATTATAGAAATTTTTAATATTTGTGCAATAAATTACAAATTTATTTGGGTATTAATATGTTGCAAGAATATGTAATTTGATCAAATGATACACATGTATATTCAATTCAATAAAATTTTATTTATATAGCGCCAATTCATGAAACATGTCATCTCAAGGCACTTTACAAAGTCAAATTCAATCATATTATACAGATTGGGTCAGATTATACAGATTGCTCAAAAATGTCCTATATAAGGGAACCAGTTAATTTCTTCAAAGTTCCGACAAGCAGCATTCACTCCTGGAGAAGCGTAGAGCCACAGGGAGAGTCGTCTGCATTGTACATGGCTTCGCAGCAATCCCTCATACTGAGCAAGCATGAAGCAACAGCTTCATGCTTGCTCAGTATATGGTAATAATAATCTTGAATCATATTTAATATTTATGATTATTATTTGCTATTCAAATATGTAAATTATAACATAGTAACATGATAAGAAACAGCAGAAATATGAGAACAATGGTGTTACTACATTTTGCTGCGGTGGAGGATCTCTGATTCCGGAATAAACTTTTCCACAATTTCATCTCTCACCTGTGTGCTGTTTTCCTGAGGCTTCATAATGCTGTTTGTTCACTAATTTTCTGTTACAAACCTCGGAGGCTTGTTTCTATACTTAAATTAAAGTAGACACAGGTAGGCTATGTTTGCTAACTAGGACTACTGAAGATAATCGGTAGCACTTGATTTTATTTACTGGTGTTAAAGTAAGGGGGTCAAAATTGACTGACTATTTTCTTTCAACTTTAAAACAATATGCCACTATCTGTTTGGCCATAACAGAAAATAACAATAATACAAATCACAGTTTGTGTCTGTAATAAGAAGAAATTTGAGTTAAGTTCAAGGGGTATGAAGACTGATGCATGATACCTTCACAATCTGCAAGCAGTTTCTTTTGATGAGTACACTAGTATTTTTCAAAAGTAAAACATTTGATTCTTGTATTTTTTTATTAATTCTGTTGAATAGATGTAATTCCAAGTATTGGACAATACATTTTTTTTCTGCAAATAAAACTGTCACAGTCACACCTCATTCTGCAACTGGCAGGGCTGGGAAGTTTGCTTGTAAGCAAACTTTATGCCTTTGGAATAAGAATAGTAAGGCTGTGACCTTGCATCTTTGGAGCTGGCAGTTTTCGAAGCATTTGAGTGTGTTTCAGCTGCTGTCACCTTGGGTCCCTGCCATGCACCTGCTCTTCGCAGTGCACCTGACAAAAACCAACGCTGAAAAATACGGCATTTCCATGGTAACTGTTTAAATTAAAAAATGCATCAAAACTTCCCGATGCAAAGACAGAAGCTATGACAGCATGTTCAGTCTGACAGAAATGTACCACATTACGCCAGCGATCGGAGCGATGGCTCCCTTAACAAGCATACAGCGGCGTACTAACAATCACATACACACATCATCACCCTCACCTCACCTCTCATGTGCACTGAACAATGGAACAGCACTAAGCATAAATTCAACTGTTACTGACAATGGCTTCTCACCACCCTGCCCATCTTTTTATGATCTCTTGTATCTACAATACTAATGCTCCATGGATAGATATACCAAGAGCTCTTCTTTTCACCAAACATTTTAACATGGATGTTTGTGAAATGGACCTGAATAAAATACAAAGAATGAGGGAGGTTATTCCAACCTTGCTCTGTCTCCTTGTGTTGCTTGGTTTCATTTTACCTTCCTCTCTGTTGAAGGGGCCTTGAAGATTAGTGGTGAAATAACCAGAATTTGATATGATGTCTTTCCTTCACCCTTGTTCAAGACATGTTGGCATCTGAAATGGCTAAAACAACACAGACTGATATAAACCAGTCTATAAAGCTCCTAGTCAGGCTTTGCGTGCTTTCCACATGTACAATGCAGTTGGAAAGACAGCAAACCTCAATTTATAGCCCAACTTCTCTGGAATATGTATTATCTGATAGTTTTGTGATATTTAGTGTTTTATTTTTAAGAGTTTTAAGAGTGATCCAACCTGATAGGATCACTTTTATATTAAGCTTGCCATATATATATATATATATATATATATATATATATATATATATATATATATATATATATATATATATATATATATAAGGTGGCAAGGTGGTAACAGCACAAGGTGGTAAGGTGGCAACCCTCCCTGGGCTGCCACCTTACCGTGGTGGAGGGGTTTGAGTGTCCCAATGATCCTAGGAGCTATGCTGTCAAGGGCTTTAAGCCCCTAGTAGGGTCACCCAAGGCAGACAGGTCCTAGGTGAGGGACCAGACAAAGCGCAGCCCAAAATGCCCCTTATGATGAGTGAAATTATTGGATCTCGTGTTCCCTCACCCGGACGCGGGTCCCTGGGGCCCCACTCTGGAGCCAGGCCTGGAGGTGGGGCACGTTGGCGAGCGTCTGGTGGCCGGGCTTTTGCCCATGGAGCCCGGCCGGGCTCAGCCTGAAGAGGCGACATGGGTCCCCCTTCCGATGGGCTCACCACCTGTCGGAGGGGCCAAAGGGGTCGGGTGCATTATGCAACGGGTAGCAGTAGAGGGCGGGGACCTTGGCATTCCGATCCTCGGCTGCAGAAGCTGGCTCTTGGGACGTGGAATGTCACCTCTCTGGTGGGGAAGGAGCCTGAGCTTGTGCACGAGGTTGAGAGGTTCCGACTAGAGATAGTCGGACTCACCTCGACGCACCGCTCTGGCTCTGGAACCAGTCTCCTTGAGAGTGGCTGGACATTCTTCCACTCTGGAGTTGCCCATGGTGAGAGGCGCCGAGCTGGGGTGGGCATACTTGTTGCCCCCCACCTCGGTGCCTGCACGTTGGGGTTTTCCCCGGTGAACGAGAGGGGGGCCTCCCTCCTTATTCGTATGGGGGGACGGGTTCTTGCTGTTGTTTGCGCTTATGCGCCAAACAGCAGTTCAGATTACCCACCCTTTTTGGAGTCCTTGGAAGGGGTACTGGAGAGTGCCCCTCCTGGGGACTCCCTCGTTTTGCTGTGGGACTTCAACGCTCGCGTGGGCAATGACAGTGGGACCTGGAGGGGCGTGGTTGGGAGGAATGGCCCACCTGATCTGAACTCGAGTGGTGTTGTTGTTGGACTTCTGTGCTCGTCATGGATTGTCCATCACAAACACCATGTTCAAGCATAAGGGTGTCCATATGTGCTCTTGGCACCAGGACACCCTAGGTCGCAGTTCAATGATCGACTTTGTTGTCGTTTCATCTGATCTGCGGCTGTATGTCTTGGACACTCGGGTGAAGAGAAGGGCGGAGCTCTCCACCGACCACTACCTGGTGGTGAGTTGGCTCCAATGGCGGGGGAGGAAGCCAGTCCGACCGGGCAGGCCCAAACGTACTGTGAGGGTTTGCTGGGAACGTCTGGCAGAGTCCCCTGTGAGACGGAGTTTTAACTCCCACCTCCGGGAGAACTTTAAACACGTCCCGAGGGAGGCGGGGGACATGGAGAAAGACTTCCGTACGGCTTCGAAGCGATTCTGGTCCACTATCCGGCGTCTCAGGAGGGGCAAGAAGTGCAGTACCAACACTGTTTACAGTGGGGGTGGTGTGGTGCTGACCTCGACTCGGGACATCGTGTTTCGGTGGGCGGAATACTTCGAAGACCTCCTTAATCCCACCAACACGTCTTCCATTGAGGAAGCAGAGCCTGAGGACTCTGGGTCGGGTTCTCCCATCTCTGCTGAGGTTGCCGAGGTTGTTAAAAAGCTCCTCGGTGGCAAGGCCCCGGGGGTGGATGAGATTCACCCTGAGTACCTTAAGGCTCTGGATGTTGTGGGGCTGTGTTGGTTAACGCGGCTTTGCAGCATTGCGTGGACATCGGGGGCAGTTCCCCTGGATTGGCAGACTGGGGTGGTGGTTCCCCTATTTAAAAAGGGAGACCGGAGGGTGTGTTCCAACTACAGAGGAATCACACTCTCAAGCCTCCCTGGTAAGGTCTATTCAGGGGTTCTGGAAAGGAGGGTCCGTCGGATAGTCGAATCTCGTCTCTGCTATTCGCGGATGACGTGGTCCTATTGGCTTCATCAGGGCGTGATCTACAGCTCTCACTGGAGCGGTTCGCAGCCGAGTGTGAAGCGGCCAGGATGAAAATCAGTGCCTCCAAATCCGAGACCATGGTCTTGAACCGGAAAAGGGTAGAGTGCCTTCTCCGGGTTGGGGAGGATGCGCTGCCCCTAGTGGAGGAGTTCAAGTATCTTGGGGTCTTGTTAACGAATGAGGGGAAGATGGAGCGGGAGATCAACAGGCGGATTGGTGCAGCGTCTGCTGTGAAGCGGGCGCTGTACTGATCCGTTGTGGTGAAGAGAGAGCTGAGCCAAAAGGCGAAGCTCTCGTTTTACCGGTGGATCTACGTTCCTACCCTCATCTATGGTCATGAGCTTTGGGTCGTGACCGAAAGAACGAGATCCCGGATACAAGCGGCTACTATGAGTTTTCTCCCTAGTGTGTCAGGGCTTTCCCTTAGAGATAGGGTGAGGAGCTCAGTCATCCGGGGAGGACTCAGAGTAGAGCCGCTGCTCCTCCACGTCGAGAGGAACCAGTTGAAGTGGCTCGGGCATCTGGTTAGGATGCCTCCTGGACGCCTCCCTGGTGAGGTGTTCCGGGCACATCCCACTGGGAGGCCCAGGGGAAGACTCAGGACACGCTGGAGGGACTATGTCTCCCGGCTGGCCTGGGAATGCCTTGGGATTCCTCCTGAGGAGCTTGCCCAAGTAGCCGGGGAGAGGGACGTCTGGGCCTCCCTACTGAAGCTGCTGCCCCTGCGACACGACCCCGGATAAGCGGAAGAAGACGGACGGACGGATATATATATATATATATATATATATATATATATATATATATATATATATATATATATATATTTTTTTTTTTTTTTTAGGTGTTTTTGTGCTTTCCTTAGTTTTCAGAGTTATTGTCAGAAAGTCTTGATAGTATAATTTACATTTTTGTCACATTGCTTTTTGTTTTCTGATTTTGCTGATTGGTTACTAGCATCTTCCAGTATGTTATGTTGTGCTAATTTTATATTGAACCTGTCATTGTATAATAATTTCTACTTTTTGTTTTTGCTCAGTGGCTGTCCTCCAGGTCAAGTCAGTTATTCCAGTTCCAACACACTCTGTCAGCAAGATCCTGCCTTAGTAGCCTTTTTTGTTTTGTTCATAGAGTAAAATGGAAAGACAAAGGGCCAAACAGCAGAGGCTTTTTATTTGATAGGAATTCTACAAATAGCTTTAAAGGAGCAATAAGCAAAATGTCATTATTTTAGATAGAACTAAAAATAGTTTTGTGAAGAACTAAAGGTATCTCTTTAGATGGACTATGGTTAAGCATCACACAACATCTCTCTGTCTCCAATCTCTTGTTTGCATAGCCGGGCTGGCCACGCACGTGCACGTTAACAGCTACCACTCAGAGCTTACCCACTCCCTGTCCATAAAATCCCATCACCAGGCAAAACATGGTGGAGAGCATGCCAATCGGTTCAAAATATTGTGTTGCTAAGAGTAATATACTTCATTAGACATGTTCCTCTGAAAGGTGATGCTGTTCTGGTGTGCATTTATAATTTCTAAATAGGCTCATTTGACCAGATGGGTGAAAAGGGGCAATGGGTGCTGAGTGCTGGAGCGAGGTACAGAAAGTCGTGGCTTGATACACATCTTGTTTTGGTCTAAAGACTGTGCTGAAGCTCCACCTAGTGGTGAAATATTGCTTATTGCTCCTTTAAAGCATGATTATGTGTTCTGTTGGAATGTGTAAAAACAGACCTAACACTTAACATGAACATTTTCCAAGGTGTTGGAGATGTATGAACAAATTAAATCAATGAAGAACATTTCAACAGCTTCCTGTCACTATATAATTCTTGAAACCAGTTTCAAGTGCTGTAATTTATCTCATAATTTGAGGTTTAATTATTGTCTACGGTAATCACATCAGTAGTCCAAGCAATTTTTTGCCTTTTAAGTTGGATTTTCATAATTCTTGCAATATGATTTAAATGCCGTGTTGGAGAATCAGTGAGTGCTTTCATCATTTATCGTTATCGAGATGAACTGCTCAATATAACTCGATACTGATTTTAGGCCATATCAGTCAGCCCTAGTAGTTGCCATTATCTGTGGTTTAAACATATGTGCTTGCCATATGATTGACCTGGCCAGCCAGATTGAGAATTTGTAGCTCTGTTACAATTTTAGTTTGCACATTGTTACAATTGTAGTTCTGCACATTATCAATCTGGGACTGCTCCATTTGAATCTATTAGGAAAGGAGGGAATTTCAGCAAAACTCTAATGCCCGCCTACCAAAGGTTTGTTTTAGCAAATAAATTAAAATTAAATTAAAACATAGGCAGCAGGCATTATGAGAAACTACAAGAAGGTAAGCTAGTCAAGACTCTTCTTGCTAGATTCTTACAAAACAGATGTGACAGCAGCAACTATGCATGTGTACTCCTGTGCTACCATGTTTGTGTTGGTTCGGCTGTGGCTGTAGCGTTTGTCACACCGGTATGTCCCGCCTTAAGCCTCAATACTGCAATGTGATTGGTCTGAATCGTTTTTGGTTCAGACACAAAAGGTTTAAACTGAAGTGGTACAAGATGGATTCTCGCGTGTTTGTGAACACATACATTTTGCAAAAATTGTCTTGCAGGCAAGGTTATTGTTAGACTTCTGCCCCTCAACAGTTCTGCAAAAGGAAATGCTGTAAACATGGATTAATTATTATTTAGTATTGCATATGATAATGTATCATTATCATTGCATAAAGATCTCATACCATTTCATTAGTATGGTGCATGTTAAAAGAGTACTGTACCTTAGTGTTATCAAATAGTTTCTGCAACTTAATTGGAAATGTTTATTAATAAGTAAGTCAAAAAGCATTGATTTTGACAGGAGGTTGAGTTTCTTGCTGCGCACTAGCTTGCGCTCAAGCTGTTTGCTGAAAGCAGAACTCTTGCTGAGTAGCAGTGATTGCAACATATCCTTGTGATTACTGTCAGTGAATGTTATTAGGTGTTTTCTGATTGGGCTTGCATTGGCGGCAGGGTTCACTCTACAGGCTTCATGGTAATATGCAAAGTGCTTTGGGAAGTAAACTCCCATCCTAAATACAATGCCGCCGCCACCACTGTGTTGCCTTTGTGGGTATAATTTGACACAGATGCCGGGTCTGTCACAAAGGCAGTGGAAAACACATTAGGGATGGAAAAGCCAGCGTGTCCCTTCACCCAAAAACAAAGCTATTTGAGGTTTGTGGTACAATCATCGGAGGATGCCACTTGCATTTTCTCAATACCATTGCTTAGTACCCCCTAGTCCTTAAGATTCCTTTCCTCGCACGAGTATGAATTCACTCAACTGAAAGCACATTTCTGGACACTCTTTAATAATGTGGCTTTTGAAGGATTGTCTTGTTTGGAAGATGGTGGCTTTATGTCGTTCCTATTGTCAAGCTCTTTTAGTTTCATATATAACAGAGAGTCACTGTAAAGATAAAATAATCCAGCTTGTCTTTAGTTGTTCTACTTATTTCTAAAGTAAAACTTAAGCTCATCTTCACGATAAAGACAGTTTTATAATATGAGAAGTTTGACACATATTTGAGAACATATCAAAAGCTGCACCTACATTTTTAGTCCTGCATTCTTTTAAGGGATGTGTGAGTTTTATTTATTTATTTTATGTCTGGGCAGTGTACAATGTCCAGACTCAACATTCACACAGTGAGAATGTTGAGTAAGTGTGGCTCTGACTAATTTAGACACTTGTTTCCATCACTGGGAATGCTGGGCCTTAAATCTGAGAGCAATTTGGCCCATCGGTTTAATGCTCAGTGGGCCAACAGAACCAGAAGTGGCTGCTCTCCAGCCTTCATGCAGATTTGTTGGACAATTTATTTGTTATTGAGACAGTGTTTCCCAGATTTGAAAAACAGAATCTTTCTAATAAATTGTGGCAAACAAGAGAATATAACTTTTCTTATAAGGGGTGTTGTGCAAGAGAAAACATTTGTACAGGCCTCAGCCAGGTTATTTAGCCAGATCATATTCAAGGATCTCAGACCTACAATTTGTCAGATATTTCACTTGTTAAATTGTTGATTTAATGAACCTCAAGCTGAAAAAGAAATTCAGAAATGTGTTGAAGACTCAAACATCCTTTGATTTGTTGAAAAGAGACGAGCAAGAATTTTGCACAGACAAATTTGTGCAATTAAGAAACAAATGACACACAATCGGATGTATGTTTGTGAGGCAAGGGACTTGTCTATGTTTTGGAGAGAGCTCTTTGACATCTTTACGAAAGCACTAAATAGGTAGGATGCTGATTCTCTAAAGTAAAGGTCTGGTAGAATAAATACAATGTATATATTGCCCTATCAAAGCATATTCATTTTTTGATAAATATGGTGGTTTGAAGCCTCACCCAATTTTGTTTATGAATTTTATAACAAAATTTGCAAAACAAATTTGCAAAACTGAAGAATGAAAAATGATGAGTAAAAAGAATCTGTCAGATTTTAAATTGTGTGCTCCAACTGAAGCTTGGGGTCCTTTTTGAGCATATTCTAAAGATCACTTCCAAAGTAAGAAATGCAAAAAAATTGTGTGAACCTAACCATACACCTTTTTTGTCCACTGGATGGCAGTTTGATAATTTATAGCTTTTGAGATCTCAAAAAGTACTTGATACTTTGGCTTATGATGCTGCTTTATCCAGTGGCAAGCAAATAAACAAAGTCATTTTTTATTATTATGAGTGGTTAACAAATGTTATTTCTCCTTTAAATGGGAAGGGGGAGGATATTCAAAAATGTTAAATGCTTTGTGACCATTTAACATCTTGTTCTCATCTAAACCAATCTTGAAAGAGTATGTCATTTAAAATGAGGCTGCACAAAAACACAGCTGCTAAGATTCTCTATTGAGTGATTTAAGGTAAAAAAAGATTAAATTAACTATCATCTTTGCCAAGTTCACCACCAGTTATTCATATCCATCTTGTGATTGCTGTTTTTCATTAGATTTATTGTTCCCTCTTCTACTTTTCTTCAAACCGCATTTTTTTTCCTTCTTTGTATATTTTTGCCAACTATATCCTCCACTGCATTCTGTTTGCGGTCAAATTTATGTATGATGTATCAGAAATGTATCTTAATTATTTCACTTTTGATGGCCGTGCCTTCTCAGGAGAAATTAAACTAAAATGTTTTTCCACCATTTCATCCACAATCTGAAGACAATGATCTCATGAGTATGAATTTGATTATCATTTCCTCCAAATGTAATAGTTTGATAGACCCGAAAAGAATGCATGTTTGAACTGTCTGCACTGACCTCATGATTGGGTTATTGCGGGACGAATAGATTCCTGTATATCAGATTCTGTGTATCAGAACCAACTGCTGCAGTTTGTCCAAAGCATTCAGCATCAAAATTGCAAACTAGCCTCAGTGAATATGATCTGTGTGCTCTTCTTGTGTAAAGGATGTTTTAGTGCATGCTGTTGATGGTTTCAGGTAAAGCGTCATCAATCACCAGTCTTCTTCTGACATTAACTTTTTTGTCAATGCCAGTGTCTCCAGTTTGTCTGCAGACAGAAAGATTTGAGAGGCACTTTTTATTTGCACCCTTTTAACCGCCCTGCTGGGGTAATGGAGCTGGTTGTGTCCAAGCAATTAATGCAACCACAATGCCAAAAGTGGTGATTTGTCATACACTGGTGATACATAATCATTATATGGAATGTAACGCTGCTAAACTACACAGCCTTTTGGTTGATGTTGAGATTCTCTCTGTCTTCAGGTATCTTTATGGCCTTTCCCAGTAATCCCATTTCCTTGCGCATTAAAAAATAAAACAAACAAAAAAGAAGACGCTTTTGTATAATGTTTGCCAGTTACTTTGGGCTTCATATTAGCTGCAATGGGCTTTCACTTACTCACTTATCCTTGTTCTCTCTTTCTCAGCTCCTTTTCCCCTCTAACTGTAATTAAATTGCCGCTATTTGTTGTCATTTCATAGTTTCTTCCTGTCATCTATTTTGACATTATAAGCAACAGTGCTGTTAATTTATCATACCTCTAATTTTAACTCCCCGGACTCCCTACCTCCTGTCTACCCTTGCCCTTAATATGAAGGCATTTCAATAGCAATGAAGCCCCTAGGCTGACAACCATGAGATTAGTATGAATGTATTACCCCCTTGGGTGCCATAGCCTGTAATAAGTTCCCCATTAATAGTATCCGTTGGGGAAAATTTGTTTAGGCCTTAATTACATATCATTAAAATTGGTCTTGATTCTGAGATTTAAGCTTAGAATTAGACTGCACATTTTCTGCCTCCTTTGCCGTTGGCCATTCCACAAATTTATGTTATTTTGCTCCCTGCACCAGTGTGATTCCTCATAGTCTCAGTTATTTCACTGTTTTCCTGTTTGTGGAGAAAAACTTTAATTCACCTTCTAAATAGGATGCCATTTTCTAATAAACTGTGTGCAGTCTTTTATCTTGTAAGAAGTTTTGTTGTAAACTAAATGTCAATCATGTTACACAATAAAAGTCAGTCTATAGCAGCATTCGATAAAGTCATACATACTAAAATGTAATGCCGCCATGCACAGTGTATCAAACACTCACAGCTCCATTTGTTGCATGTTAGATGTTTTTGAAATGCAAATAGAATAATCACAAAGCCATTCTTCACAATACAAAAAGGGCTAAAAGCGCTGTTAACAAAGAGGACTATTGTGCTCTTATTTACAGTATGAGAATAATTGTCCTGAAGAGTTCATAATTAGGTGATTTTTATGTTGCCCACATAACTTAGGTTAAAAAATGCATACACTTCCAAACCATGTCTAAAAGTTATTCCAAATTGGACAAAGCAGTGATGCATGTTGTCCACTCAGGGGCAGGGGCCATGGATCCTAATGAATGGGCTCAGCCTCCTTGGTGCTGGTGGAATGCTGGAGCATCAGAGACCTATACATCAGGTCATCCTCAACGCATGAGAAGCAGTCTTGGAATTCCATCAGGAGTCCCCAGAACACCACTGTCTTGTGGTTTTCCAGATGTCAAGGACTCCTCCACAGGATCCCTTGCAGCACCACCATTCTGTGAACAGTCCATGTCTCTGCTGCTGGCCAGGATGTCAGGAAAGCAGATGGCTGAAACACTGTTGGACTGGGACCTCCTATTACACCATCTTGTAATGGGTGGTCTCATTACAAGATTGCAAGATGCTGTGTACACAGCATTTCTAAGGTGTCATTGTCAGTTCTGCACCACCTGAATATCCTGAAGCTTCATATTCACAACGGGACTCCCTCAAAACTGAGGCCTCCCTAAGTTTTCCCACTGACTGTCTTGTGCTCTCAAAAAGTCCAAACCCAGAATGCATGTGTCCTGTACAACAACCGCCCCCCAGACCTGTTGTGTGGCATTATGTCTCACAACTGTAAGCAACAAGTTCCCCTTCATTGGTGCTACCTCCAGAGTCACTATGGGAAGCTGAACAACTGTTTCCAACAGATGTCTCCATAGCATCATCTCCTACCAAATAAACCACTGTCACATTCGACCCTGTGTCCCCCAATGCAGACAGGAATGTGGCAGAAGTCCAAAATTGAGTCCTCCCCGCCACAGCAATCTCTGGCTCTCTCTTCCAGGTGCTCAGTGCAGGGCTGATGGTATGTGGAAGGGGTGCACAACTTGCCACCTACTGTACCCCCAGACATTTTTTATTAATTCAGCCCCCTAATAAATTCCATGACATCTTCCAGTCACAGCGGTATCTCGACTGGCATCTCACATTCTCCTGCTGACCTGATCCTTTGCAGCATCCCCTCTGCATGCCCCTGCACAGAAGGAATCACAATCTTCCTTTCCAATGAATATCTCTGAGCCTATGAGGATGTATGGGAAGGCAAGCTTTTTGTGGGCACATAAGTTGGGTGGAGACAATGCCGACACAAACTGATCATGTGCCAGTTCAGTCTGAACAGCAGGCGGCGTGTACACTTAAACTCTCATCATCAGACTCTTGAGATTTTTTTCTCCCCCATGACTGTCATCCAATCAGTTCCAACCACAAGAGATCCTTCTGGTTACACTGGCCAAACCTCCACTGCTTCATTCTCATCAGTGCACCCGTCACCATGCCTTGCTCTACCCTCTTAGCAGGATTCAGCAGCAGCAGGCAGGACAGAGCATCCCCATTAAACACATGGGGACTTTGAGAACTCTTTGATCTGCAGACCAGCTCCTGGCAGCTGCCAATATTTTTGAATTGAGCTCTAAAAGACTCCCACTCCAGTATACCATCATATTTAGGTGTTCTTATGCCACACGCTTTATTTGGTCCATGGGCGTTACAAATTTTCGGGCGTCCATGGGCATCACTAACTTTTGGGCATCACTGGCTTTTGTCATAAATTAATTTTATCGGTATATTTCGATATAGATATAAAATGTAACATTTGGCTGATTAATGAATGAGAATAAAAGGAAAGATCATTAAACAGCATTTTAAACAAAAGATTGTTAGCCCTAATGTATATGTAAGGGGAAATTAAAAACTGTGTAGAGGTATTTACAGAGGAGATAGCGGGATTAACCTTCGGGGTCCATTTGTTTGGGTTCACAGCTGCTTCGCACTGTCTCGGTTGCAAGGCAACAGGAGTTACACTGAGGTAAGGGCAGGGAAAGCCTGTGGAGGGTAGACCGTCCCAATTCACAAGCCAGTCTCTTCCAGTCTTTTCTTTTTCACGGACGATGAAGGACCCACCCCACATAGACCCGGTCCTTTGAAGGTTGCAGCCCTGAATTGGGACACACCCTACGTCTGTCAAAACGCTGATTAACCACAACAAACAATGGTTCCAGGACGGTGGTTTTTACAGTGGTTAGTAGTTTATGAAAACTACCGAATAAATGCAAGTTCAGTACATTTCTGAGTCAGAGAACCGACCTACAGACATCATGAGAAGAGCTAAACAAAGACTACGGATGTCTTTCACACAAATGTGTACCTTACCCAGGAATGTAACGACTTTATTCACACTAGAGCGATTCCGGTAAATCACTGGGTAGAATACTAGGTAAATTGTTTGGAGCTGCAAATGGTTCACACTGGAGACAGATATAGGTAACATTTTAAAAGTAATGAGAAAGACCTTGCAAAACAATCGGATTTGAGAAAACAATCCGAATTGAGCACTAAGACCTGCAGTGGGAATATAGTCTATATGTGCTTGATAACCGCATGAATTTTAATTATCTTTCTACGAATTAAATTGTTTTTTTTTTTTTTTACATAAGCTTGCGCAAGAAATGTCATGGTTTATGTGAATTTGCAGAAAATGTATATAAGAAATTGTTGCTTACCTAAAAAAACAAAAAAAACATGATCACAGCTTTATTTTGAAATCAAAATTTACCTACACTTCATCTCAATTGAAAAAGACCTAGTTCCAAAACTAAACCCCATAAAAGCGTTGAATTAATTAATCAGAAGTAGTACTGGTTCAAGGGGACTTCATAGACAAGCAGCAGAGTAGAGTTTCTGCCTTGCATAGATTCCTTGGAAGCATCATCCATTTTTTTCCATCTGTCTTCCCTGTAAGATGACATGGACACTCCACTTTCTTATTGTTATCTCCTTAGTCACCTGCTTCGCATGGTCTGCTGTATAAGCTCCTGAGAACTGCTGAGCAGGCAACAATGTGCACTTTTGATCAAATTTATCAATACAGAGTAAAGTGTTGCTATACAGTGACATCTGGAAATAAAATTTAATTCCAAATGACACAACTAAAGCCATTAAGGATAACATCAAATATATTACCCACTAGATGGTGGAAAACATTTTTAAGGCATTTTTATAAAACTCAAGTAGTTATGCTATGTAGTGTTAGAGAGAAAGGACAATAATAGTACAATAGTTCGTACAATTGAATAATTCTCTTTTCTAAGCTCAATAGATTGGATAGTATCTATTAGTCATCAATAGATTTGATTATTCTGGTGAATTTAAGTTTTGTTGAGTTTTTAGAGTTGGCATTTTATGTGGCAAATCAAATGTTTTTTTCTGAATAAAAAGATACAAGACAACAGGCATTATTGAACATTTGTAGATGGTTGCTAATCATTATCTAATAATTTAAGCAAACAGAAGCTTAGTTTGCTTATGACATGGGCAGCCTGGCTGTGCCTCAGTAAGAGCTGCTTCAAGCAGCAATCTTCAAATTATATTCTGTAAAAAAAAATAAAAATATCCAGACAGATTCTTCTATAAAAGAAGAAAATCTCTGGACCCTATGACCCAGTCTATACTTTGCAAGTAAATATTGACATATATCTAGTCTTAAGTGCTTTTCTTTGTTTCTTGTTTTTTTGTATATTTCTCAATCCAAATTTGACATAATTCAGTTTCAGGGTCATTAGGGTTATATTTTTTTAGCCTTTCTGTGTTTTTTTTAATGAATAAACTTTTTAAAATTTCTTGAAAGTCTCTTCTATTTTTCTTTCATTATATAAAAAAGCCCAACCAGAGACTGGCGCTGCAAATTACCCATGGCTTGAAGGCCTAAACAGAGGGTTACCTTGTAACTTTGACTATAAGTTGTCTCTGATCAAACATATGTGACTTAATTAATGACAAAAGCAGAGGAGGGGGTCCATCCTTCCATCCATCCATTCATCGTCTAACACGTCTATCCCTTGTGGGGTTGCGAGAGGTGCTGGTGCCTATCTCCAGCTGTCAATGGGCGAGAAGTGGGGTAAGAAGAAAGGGTCGTTAATTTAAACAGATATGGTCTAATGAATAAAAAAAGTTCCAGATAGTGTTGTAATCCTGGGGTGTTTGTTTCTTGTGTTTTGTCTGTGAGACTGTCTTCTGGAGCAAAGAGCTTCTGCGGGTGGGGGTGGCGGATCGGCACACATACAAGCCAAAAATGACCGTCAGGTGCTGAGGATCCAAGTAGTTGCGGAACTATCACTCTTCAACTTACGATCGACCCATGTGGTACAGCCAAGCCCAAGCCCAGGTCCAGTCCATCCGCTCAGCAGTCTCAGGATTTCACCGGTCAATCTTCCCCAGAAGGTTGTTGAGCTTTCCAAGCCATCTCGGCTGCTGTCCTCTGAGACAAACACTGGGATCACCTCCGACTTTCCCTCATCGCTGCTTCCTACTCTGCAAAGCCGTGAGAGCCTTTCACTCTGGCACTTCTCTCACAATGCCATCATCATCTTCATTGCCAGTAATTCCTCCTCTTCCCTTTCAGACAACAACACTTCAGAGCCTCTTAAATTTCCTGATTTTAATAAAAAATATTAAAAATAAAAAAAGTCCTGATTTCTCTCAAGATTCCATTAAATTCATATTTTGAACTTTACAAACTGTTTCCACTGATGATTCTGCATGTGGGTTCAGAAGCTTTCTCAAAACATGACAGAATTACTTAAGATGCATACTGTAATTTATATTCTGAACTAATTTTAAAGTTCAGTTGTGGCTTATATAAATAACCTTTTTTTACTACTTAGAAAAGCAGAAAAAAAAAAAAAAAAAAAGCCCTGACTTTAATCACTGACAAGAACAACATTTTATCAGTGACAAGACACCAACTATAAAATTCCTAGTATTGCAAGTAATTTGAAGTCAATGAGTGCCTTTACAGCTAGTGGTGGTTCAGAATTTGGGCAGGAAGAAAAGGTTAGTAAAATTCTTGGGCTATTACTCTTAGAATAAAATGCTCTTCATCATGGAAATATATTTATTATGCAGTGCATGGAGGTACACAATCAAGGTGCAATATTAGGCTCAAATACTGGTCACTGTATTTCTGTGTGAAATTTGCCTGTTGTATTTGCATGTTATGTTAGCTCTTCCTTCCACCATCTAATGTCCGTGTGAGGTTACTTGGCCAGCTTGAAATGGCCCTTAAGTATGGATGTTTTCCTGTATGGTTGTCTGTCCTGTTTGTTTGTTTTGCCTTGATGACCTACCCAGAGCATAACCCACCTCTTGCTAATGAACTCTGGAAGTACTATGCCTTGTAGAAAAAAATAAAAAATTATTTTTCAAATGTTACAACCCTAAACAACAATGTTTTAGGGATTCCATGTGAAAGACCAATGCAAAGAAGCTTATAAGTGTAAAGTGAGAAGGATTATTGGTGTTGACAAATAGCATGTTAAAAAGTACAGGTTGCGTGTAGTTGTCTACCTAAGTCAATATCTGTAGAAACATCTTAGTTGCAATTTCAGCAGCAAGTCTCCTGGGGTCCCTACCAGATTCTCAAATAAAGAAACAATGTTTGGCCAATAATCCTTGTAAAAAAAAAAAATAGATACATTTTAGCTAGATTTGATGAAGACCACCAGCAAACACAAATAGTCGTCTTTTGCCACTACCTCTAAAATATTATACATTTAGGTAAAAAAGTTCAATAGTGGTCTTCTGTCCTTCTTCCACGTGGTTGTTGCGTCCCCTACATGGCTTGTGACAAACACTAAGCAGTTAACCTACTTGTAGTTTTTTCAAACAATGGCTTTTCTCTTGATACTCTTCCAGTTGCCATGGGTCTTTTCACTAATAGATGCTCTTGTTGCCCAGCTTAGTATTTAGGAGGACTTGTCTTACATGTCTTGGTAGGTTTGTAGTTGCGGCATACTTTTTTAACCATTTGGGATGACTGAGCAGTGCTCCAGATACATTTTGGTTTGTATTTTGGTGACTACTGAATTGCCCTAACTCCAATCGCAGCCTTTATTTTTACAGGTATAATACTTAAATTTTGATGAAGTAATTCAGATTTTACACTGGAGGCCTTACTGGAGGCCTAATATTTCATTTTATTTCATTCATGTACATGTACATGTTACTTTTTGTTTGGTATAGAGTTAACTTTAATAAAATCACAAAAGGATTACATGATCTCAGGTGTTCCTCTTTCCATGGATTTTGATATCTGGTAATAAAGTTTTAAACCTGTACAAAAAAACTGCTTCATGAAAATGTTTTTCCTCAAGGTCTGTTCTATTAGATCTATAGAACTGAAGCCAGTAATAAGGCTTGCAATACCCGCATATAGAAATGTTTACCTTCCCTGATAACGTTTAGCATGAGAGCAGAGCTCAGGCAGAACATTGTTCACATAACGAGCAGTCTCTTCAGCTTCTAGTGGCAACCTTTTCAAACAGACACACACCAATAGACATTTATAAAGCTGTAGTTATTTTCTTTTGGTCTATGGTTATTTAACCTAACTATTAAAGATTCAGAGCCACAACATCATGAGTTTTGACATCCTGTCTCCACACAGTTAGTGAATATGACTGCTAACGGATGTGTGAAAGTTTGATACCACACCTAATTTCTTAATAAGTCAGAATTTTTTGTCATATTTTATGGCGACCTACGCTGCTGCTCAGAAGTTTGAGAGCTCATAAAATGTCATGTTTTGTTTTCAAGAAAACTCACATTTTATTCATCAAAGGAGTTGCAAAATGAATAGAAAATGTAATCAAGACATTAAAAAGGTTAGAAATAATGATTTGTACTTGAAATAATAATTTTGTCCTCCAAACTTTACTCCATTTGTAGCAGTTACAGCCTTTGCAGACAATTGGCATTCTAGCTGTTGGTTTGTTGAGGTAATCTGCAGAGATGTCATCCAAATGTGGGACAATAGGATGCTTGTGAAGGACAATGTGGGACATATAAGCAACACTATGATTAGGTCATAAATTTAAATTTATTTAGATTGTACATTACAATAATCAGTCACTGCTTTCCCAGTCATTGCACAACAATTAATCATTACAACTCAAGAATTTATAGAAAGGCATTATTTAACTTTTTGAAGGTTAATAAAACTTTAGCCTTTGACTGGAAACCTGTCCATGACATACTCTGCGTCCCCGCCTCTTGTCCGTTAATCAGTGGAGATGGGCACCAGCCTCCACACGACCCTGTCGAGCCACGCCTCCCCATCAGATACTATGCCAAGCCAGCTCGACATCGGTCCTGCACGGAAAAGTGGGCATAGAAAATCAATGGATGGATGGATGGGAAGTTAAACTTTAAAAAAAAAATTATAAAATTGTTTTAAGTTTATCAGAAAAAAAACTTAACTAGCTGTTAAAGATGAATACTTTTTAATTAGAGAAATGTTATTAAACATTTTGTGTAAAGTTAAATATAGTTTAAGTTGATGATGGCTGCTTTACCTTGTCAGTCAGGCAGGTATTTTTGGGTTGGAGTAAAAGTGAGTCCATAGTTTAACAGGAGGCTTTTTCAGCTCTGTTTCTTGGTCAACTCGCTTCTACAGCGTTGCTTCACATCATGCTACCCTACGTGTAAAATTGAAAATTAACTTTGGCAAACTTCACAAAAAGCTCTCTGAGAATCACCTTTCTCTTGGCCCACCCAGTTAGAAACCTTTCTTGTTTTAGCTGAAGTATATTTTCTATATGTAGTTTCCTTAATAATCTGTATGCATTAAAATGTCATGGTCATTTTAATTTACGAGTGTCCTGGTGCACGGCTGCTCATGAGCTGCGACGCTGCTGCCTATTGATCAACAACCGACGCAGCTCTCATTAGCTATGTTTACATGCACAAAATTTCACGATCGGATTAAAATGTATTCGGATTAAATAATCAGATTGTACTGTTTATATGGGCACACAATCAATTAATCCGATTGTAATGTGTGTCTATATGCACCTGGCTTTATTCTGAATATAACCACTCTGACATGCGCAGTTATCAAATTCCCCTAAAAAAAACTTTGCCAAACTACAAAAATAGAAAACAAACCAGTATTATATGAGTTTGTTTGTCTTCCAAGAGCCCAGGGTGGACTTGCTTGATGTTGGGATTATAGTTGAAATGTTACTGAGTAAGCAACAATTTTTTAACTTTTTAATTTTTTAGCATAAAAAGTTTGTGTCGGGAGCCTGGACTATTCTGCTTCCTGACTTATTTCCGGCACTCACCAACGTGGAATTATGTCAGGTTTACATCGGTCGCGTATGCTCACTCGGGTCAGTTTGCCACATTTGGAATAACTTGAGCCTGACAAGCATTTATATATGTTTACATGCACGTTGATTGGATTATCAGTTGTCATAAATCACCCCTCTCACTCAGAATGCATTTTAATTTTGACTAAACTCAATCCAATCATAATATTCTGATTGGCTTGTTTATGTGACACATTTTTATTCCAATTGGGACAGTCTCGCACAAATCAGGTCACCTGGTTACCCGACACCCTGTGCTTCCTGGAGCACCACCCACCAGTTGGATTGGCTTGATCGGCACTTCTTACGCACCATACATTCAAGTTGCTTAACAGGGTTAAGATCTGGTGACTGTGCTGGTTGGTTCATTATAGACAGAATACCACATTGATAATGATTAAAATGTATTTCTGATTAATTTAATGTTATTTTAATAGAAGAAAATGTACTTTTCTTTTAAAAATATAAGTTAATTTCTAAGTGAACCCAAACCTTTGAGCAGTCGTGTATAACAATAATAGTACAATAATAAAAAATTGCCCTGAATTTATGCAGGTTTTTAAAGACTTTTCTTTGGACATGTTCTGCAGTTAGACCTAGGGCTTTGTCAGACATTTTACTGTATGATCTGATGGGCACTCAAGATTTTAAACAAACATAAAAATGCTTTAGTCAGATTCAAGTCACTCTGGTAATTTCTCTGGCCTCTCACTAAAACGACAAGGAATGGCTTGATGACAGATTTTAGTGGTTTAAAACCTCGGTATACCCTGATGATGGAAAACAACCTTGTGCCTTTTTGTAAAGTATACCTAAAAGAGAAAAGTGTAAAACATTACAGATGTATCAGTCTTCAATTGATCATATGGTATAGCATATAGTACAATGAAAAAATACCTTTTTATAAAGCCAGAAGAAATAAACATCAAGACCATTACAAGCAAAACACCAATAACTGAGAGAGACTTTTATGGAGTACATGCTGTTATTTTCAAAATGTAAAAGTGATTATTTCATCTGTACTGGCTAGATGAGTATTTATACTGGCCAGTTAAATGTTGTGCTTCCCTGGTTAGAAACTTTGGAAATGCAAGAGTTTCTTGACTCAATCTGGTGATGATTTATCAGACTACTGGGACCATTTGGGCTTGTAAAACATGAGGTGAAGCCAAGACCATTACTCTATGTAATCAGCCATGGTGAGCTTGATCCCACACTCCACTTCAGTGCGTTTATGGTCCAATGACCAAAGCACATACTTGTTGGTTGTTGCTACTGCTTTTCAATGTTTCCACTGTTTTTCTTAGCAGATACATTTTTTTAAAGCTTGTATATGCCTTATTTGTACAAATTGGGCGTGCATGGGAAAGAAAATGCTCCCTTGAAAGAACTTTTTGTTGCATATCCTCCCACTTTAATCACACAATATCTGTGAAATAACAAAACACAAGAGAGTTGGTTTGACATATAAAAGCAGCATTATGTTCACCATATGGTTGTAATGCAAGTGCCTAAAAAACATTATCTAGAAGCTTAACTTAGTTCTGCAAGCTTTTGTAAGAGGTTAAAGCGCAATAACTGGTTAATTGGTTCAGACTTGGGTAATGTGCACACACACTGCTAGGCAGTCCTGTTCCACAAATTATTCTGCAAGATGGATTGTATTGACTTATTTCCTCTTATTATGCCTCTCAAGGAGAACATTGTATTTATAAGTAGCTTTTTTACCATTACTGTAACATAATGGCTTAACTCTTCTGGAAACAAGTCAGGGCAATGGTAATTTGTCAAATAAGTTTTCATCTTGCCATACAAGATTAATTTCCATATCCCATAGTATATCCCTGAAGACTCCACTTTTCAGTAAGTAAGCTGTAGGTCATAAAGGCATTCAGAAAAAAAACTAACGCACACATTATACTTCAACACAAGGATGAGTGTCCTTGTTGGCTGAAAATCTGTGTTATTTTTGCAAATAAAATGTCTCTTTAATAAAGGAGGGGAAAAACAGGTCTTCAGTAAGGTCTCACAATTTGCATTTAATGTGTCCCTACTATCATCGATATATGTCTAAGTGTTTATAGTAACAGTATGTTTTATTTTCCCAAGTAAACTATGAGACATTTCACCACATCCCTCCTGTTGTGTGGGGACCCTATATTTTTGCTTGTACAGATTTTGTGCATTTCTTTACCACTACAGATGTAAAGGCAGTTACTGTTGATGCAGGCATTGCATTTGTACTAAACACCCTGTGAATGAAGAGCATGAGATGCTCATGCTTTCTTATTTTACTGTGGACTATTAGATATTGATTTAGCAACATGTGTGCTGTAGTTTCACAACTGCTAATGTCTCAGTCAGGATTTTCGTCTGGAATACATGTCTAAATCACTTAAAAATAGGTGATGTTACGCCAAAGTCCGATAATTTTTTTTTTTTATGTCTGTGCCATATATATGGTTGAAATCCCAATATTTTTAAAGTGATGTAAAGTGACACGTGACAATACAGTAGTATTCTGATTGTGTCCCATTCAACTCATTCACCAATATCTTTTAGGAAACTGCAGCCTATCCTATCTGTTTTCTTTACAGCAACAGAAGCTTCTAAAAGGACCAGATTTTGCTTTTATGACTTTTGGGATTGACACATACTGCTGTAATCTTCAGTAAATTTACATTTTCACACGGAGCAGCTGGGTGAAGGGCCAGGCGGACATTAGCACAAGATGGTTCAGCAGCCGGGTCTCTCATTCACTGAGTATGTCAACGTAAGAATTGAATAATGTTTGGCTTGTCAAGAACAGCTTAGATTTGTATGATGAGCAAAACAGTATACATTGCTACGCAACCAATGCCTATTTTGAAAATAGGCAGTGTTTTTTTTAAAACTAAATTTGCACTGATAACAGTCATTTCTTCACAAATTCATGGATAGCAGACTAACAAGTATTTAGGAGTGATCATGGGATTTGATGGCAATCTTTTTAAAAGGTCTTGATTGAACCTTTAATCAATTTGTGGAATCAGCCCATGACATCTGTATTAACAGCATTTATTTTCATTTAGCCACATGTATTTTTGGATGCCTCCTTGTATCATACATTCCAAAACCTTTTATAAGGGTTAAGCTCTTGATTTGATGGTAAGGCAAGGCAAGTTTTTGTATAAAGCACTTTTCAGTAACAAGACGTGTCAAAGTGCTGGTGGTGATTTAACTTTAAAGTGTAACTCACCCTCATGTAAAAGCATATTTCCGCCCCCAGACAAATTTCAAGAACTCCATCAAAGTGGGCGGGATACACAAGATCTGTTCAGCATGGAGGGAAGCAGCCGCAAGCTTGATTTGCCATATTGAATCATGGACAGACAGCAGAGTTATGCTGGTAGTTACGCCACAGTTCAGTATTTTGAGGTGGAGGATTTTTCAACTCCTTCGTCCCTGGAGGTTGAGGGAGGCTTTGTGGAGCCCAGCAGGGCTGAGCATTATCAGTTTGAGCTGTTTGCTCAAGGCGCTGACTCAGTGAAGCCCGAAACCGGTGCTGCCGAGGCAGTGGAGGACAGGATCGGACTAGTTATATATGATCATATATATATATATATATATATATATATATATATATATATATATATATATATATATACTGCTCAAAAAAACAAAGCGAACACTTAAACAACACAATGTAACTCCAAGTGTTCCCTTTATTCTTTTGAGCAGTATATTTCACGCTTTGTAATCCAGGCGGGATCACCGGCAGTTTTGCGCATCATGATTCATTGATAATGTGGACACCAAGCATGGTTGACCTAGAGAGCGAGGTTCACAGCAACTGTGGTGAAGTTAGTTCTAGGCTGGACAGTGGACATTCGTGCTTCGCGGCCCCTGTGGCGTCTGCCTCCTGTTCGGGCCGATACAGGGACGCTGATCTGGGGCTGCCGCTCTCCGTCTGCTGGCCGGCTGTTGAAGCCACGGAGTGCGAATATGCAATATCCAACTCAAAAACAACTTCACCACGGTCTCACATCAACCCCTTCCCGGATGCATGACGACACTAACGGCAGAACAATTGGTTGCTTTCACGTAAATTTGTCAATAACACATAAACAGTTTCTAGTCGCTTTTTTGAAGAAAAAACGTCACTAGAGGGTTTTAAAAGTGCAACACTGCTCGCTATGGAGGCACAAGATGGAGCTGTGTGTTGTTGTTGTTTTTTTTTAAGACAGAGCTACTTTTATACCCCACAGCAGCAGAGCTCAGAATTATGTCACATCAACCGAAGGCAACGTTAATTTGAAATTCAGTGCAAGATCACCATTTACCCTTAGGAGAGTGCCACACTGATAATTTTACACACAAAAGCAGGATTTCAACAAATATGCCCTAATTATTCAAAATAACGACCACATATGTAGACAGCACAATAAACCAACCATGTTAACAGTTACTTGGCAAAAGAAAGTTGATTTTTGGGGTGAGTTACCCTTTAAGTACATGCAAAAAATTGTGAAGAGCCCATTTCTGAAGGTTTCACAACAATGTAGGTATAATAAAATTTTTGCACAACTAAAACTGAATGTTTATATTATTGGCATCTATTAATGCTCAATATTACAACAATAACTGTTCATACATGACATGCATTACAGGCATTACATTACACTGTAAATACTGGCATAGCCAGAAACTGCATTTTGGCTGGGCCTAATAAAAAATGGGTGGGCCAAATAATTAGTGTTGAAAGTAAGTTTATTTGTAAGTTGCACGTTTGTAAGTTCACTATGGAGAAGATACAGGCTGAGGACAAAATACCTTCTCTGTTCAAGTAAACATCCTCGAATTGATAGTGGAAAAAAACAATCAGGAACCATCACCTATAAGAGGATTTAAAGCCACAAACACAGCGGAGTAGCTTCTGGATCATTTAAACTGCAGAAGCTGGTCAAAGTCATTATTTCCGTTTTTGTACGTGACGTCAGTAATGGCTGCCGTCGCATCATCAATTCAGATGCCCAGGACACATGAAACCCTTTTGTTTTTTTAATTAATGGAAAACTTCAACACAATATTACAGCAATGGTTAGAAAGGGGAAAACACATCTGGCTGCACTTGAAGCATGCTGTAGCTGTTATGCAGCGTCTTTACGCATCATCTGATCTGCCTCCTACTCTTGCAGATTGCTACATTTCAAAATATTTGTCATTACCTTTCACAGGGACAGGTTTGTTATCAACCTCCACCCTGACCAGACATTATTTTCCCTGTATTGGTGCAGGACACCTCTAAGTGCGTAACTACACATGCCGAAGGCTGAGATTGAAGTTCTCCAAGCAGATGTTTTATGTTTGTGCTCCAAACGGACCCAGTGAGGCATGGACTCCTGCTTTGCCTTTAACCCACTAACAGTAGTACTAGGCATACAGGAAATAGCAATGTAGGAAATAGTACTTTTATGTCATATCCCCAAACTCCATAAGTATAGCTGTAGCCCTTTAGGCTCTGCTCTTCACTGCGTCTCACTTTTCTACACAGCCTAGATAGAAAAACAATAGACTATTTGGGAACTGATTGTTAGGTCCCATTATAATTTATGTTCAATGATACCAGGTTGTCAGTCGTGCACTATGCGCGAGGGACAAACATCTTGGGAAAATGCATAAATACAGACTTCAAAGTACTCTTTTAATAGAGGGAGGAAGAGGAATGAGGGGTCTGGGCTAAAGGTCTCAATGTTACAAGACCCTGTAAATGCCCCTTAAATGTACACATCAATGTTACAGTGTGATTAAATTGAGTATGTGCACCTGAATTCAAGTGCATGGTGACGCAGCAGCCCCAAAGCTCGCCTATCCCAAAAGAGATTCGAACGATGTTCTGGCTCTCAGTGCGCTCTAAGAGGAAAGTCCGGTTTGGCACACATCATGGCACTATCCAACACCACCTTGACATGCTGACGGTTTCCCAACAAATGTGATTTTTCCAACATCTCCTTGCATTTGACTTATTACAGTCCTGCGGCTCTTGGGGTGAATTACTTTATCTCTGCCACCAGGTTACTGAAAGCTAGAAAATTAAGTTTGGGACAAGCATAGATTTTATTCTGCTTCATTTTAACTTCATTTGCTTCATCTGCTTAATTTTTATCATGACTTCAAGGGACATGAAAAGAAAATGAAAAAATAAAAAATTCTAAGGAAAGCCACTTCATTGGGTGGGCCCTGACACAAAGTGGGTGGGCCAAGGGCCAGCCAGGTCCACCCATAGCTACGCCACTGACGGTAAAACACGCTGTGACAATAAAACATTCTTGATTCTTGATAAAAGTTGTAGACACTGAACACTATCTTGTTGCTGTTGGAGGACCTTAACAATTCAGTAAACTCTGTGTTCTTCTTTGCTGCATCTGACCGAATGAAAGGGGCTGCACTATTTCTGTGTTCATTTTAGGGAGAACAATTGAAAATCTTCTGCATCACTTGTACCGCTCATAGTGATAAAGATCTATAAAGCTAGTGCCAGAATTGATTTGATTCTGATTCTTGGCATTGAGATTTGATACAGAATCAATACCCAATTCAAAAAGATTGTGATTTAATAACAAGAAGAAGGGTTCGACTCAATGTGTACAAAAGCATTGATCCCTGTACTTTGCCCACTGAGCTGGATGCGGGGGCAGCAAGAGAGCAGCTGTGTTAATAACATTTGGTCCTGCAGCCATGGAGAAAAGCCTCTCTGCTGCTCAGCTGTCTATAACATTCTAACATTATATAAAACAAGAGCCAATGCAGTCATGGTGTGTTAAATCTGAAAGCATTTACCTGGATTGCACAAGAAACATGCATACATAATTGAATTACCCCACAATCTAAGCTAAATAGTGCCATATGCCTGAGTAATTTAACATTGCTGTTACGACAGCCCTCTCATTTTCCAAAAGATATATTTGCTAATTCACAGGGATTTTCAGCTTGGGTGTTGAAAAATGAGAATGCTCTTTACCTTCGATAGCAATCGTGCAATTTGCTGTATGTTTAGATAATTTATACTGTTTACTTTTGATATACTGTATATTCATTTTGCTTTACTTGAGAATAGCTTCATCCTTACAGCCGAGGAGGTCATTGACAATGAATTAAAGGTAAAGAAGCAGCTAAATAGTATACAAATGTACAGTTACTTTATATTGTTTGTGTCATTTCTTATTGGAGCATTGCTGGTTATACTATAAACCTTTGCTTTACCGTTGACAAATGTAAGACATCATCAAAAAACACTCCATTGACAGTCCTTTTTGAAAGTATTTATTCCCATTTGACTTTTACTCATTTTATCATGTTAGGGCTTTGACTGGACCATTCTAACTTGAATATTGTTTTATCTAACCCATTCCTTTGTGCTTTAGGCTGTGTGTTTACAGCTGTTGTACTGCTGGTAGGTGGACCTCCAGTCTAACATGTTTTCTTCCAGGACTGTGGTGTATTTAGCTCCAACCATCTTTCCATCAACCAGCACACTTTCACTGTCCCTATCTCCATAGCATGGTCCTGCCGTTAACAGATCTTAGAGTGGAGATAGTGTGCTCAGGTATGATCTGCAGTTTTAGTTTCTACCTACCAGTCTTTTTGCATGTAGGTCAAAAATATAGATTGTGTTTCTCCATTGACTGGAGCACCTTCTTGCTGTCCATTTCCTTGAAATGGCTTGAGTTAAACCTTTTAACTCAAGCCATTAACTCTTCTTTTATTTTTTTTTTCTTCTTGCAACTCTCCCAGAATGGAATGCTTGACCAATACTTGGTCTGTCTACAGATTTTCACACCTGAGTTGTGAAGCTCTGGCTTTCATCGAGAATTAGCATGGGCTTCTTGGCTGTTTCTTTAACTAAAGTTGTACTTATTCTACCTGTAATTTTAGGTGAATATTAAAGTCTTGGTAGGTTTGCAGTAGTACCAGCCCATTTTAGACTTAGACTTAGACAACTTTATTTGTCATTCGGTTTGCACAAAGTGCGTACAGAACGAAATTTCGTTTCGTACAAGTTTTGTAAATCACAGTAGAAGTTAAATTACAGTTTTAGGTGCGGCAGAAATTTAGAAGTAAACAGTAGATTTTAAATATACAGTATACAAACAATTGAAATGTAACAAAAAAAGAGACATTATTTATGTACAGATTGGATTGTGCAAGGGCATTTGTGCATGAATGCATTTGTTTGTGCAATTTTAAGACTAGGAGTCCGATAGCATTTGTAATGCTATATGAGCTGCAATGTGTGAGCTAAAATGTGCAAAAAATGCAAATGTTGTGCAGAGTTTGTGGGTTGTAGTTTGGCAGTTCAACGGCAGTTTAACAGTCTGATGGCAGCAGGGAAAAAGCTTTTGCAGAACCTGGTGGACCTGCAGCGGATGCTGAGGAACCTCTTCCCAGAGGGCAGCAGGGAGAACAGTCCATGATGGGGGTGTGACGGGTCCCTGATGATGTTACGGGCTCGGGACACACAGCGCTGAGATTAAATGTCTTTTATGGAGGAAAGAGGAGCCCTGATGATCCATTCTGCCTCACCACTCTCCACACGTTCTTCCAGTCGGAGGCACTGCAGCCTCCACACCACACAGAGAGACAGCTGGTCAGAATGCTCTCTATGGTGCTACTCTTTATTTTGGAGTAATGATGAATTTCATTACTACAACTTACCCTTTAATCTTTCTTCTGTGTTCTTGGGTCTTGCTGTTTGTTCATTACTGTTCACAAACTGATTGGGGAGGAGACCACAATTGCATGCCATAGTTCAGTGGTTAATGTCTAAATAATTAGGAAACCGAGCATTGTTTTTCTTTCAAATCACCATTACTTTGCATTGGTCAATCCCAAACAGTTGTAATACTACAAATTAAAGTTCATGGTTGAGACGTTACAAAATGTGTGCATACTGTTTAAAAGCACCTGAATTTATCTTATTATCTATTCATAATTGCACATTCTGTTTTCCCCCTTTCTGATAAGCTCATTATCTTCTGCTTTACAACTTAGCCTTCGATCAGCTTTTTTTATCCATATTACTTAATCTAGCGTGTAAGTCTGGTGTACCCTGTCCAAGTGTTTTTGTCACAGTCACGCCCAAATTTCCCCATTGTGGGACAATAAGGTATGGTACTTTATTCTATTAAAATTTCTAAATATGGATCAAAAGGTTATTTCTGAGTTTCTAACAGTCAACATTTCTCAGCATCAGAAAATATCAGTGATAAAATAGATCAATACATCTCTTTTAGTAGCATTTTTTCATCAAGTTGACAGCAAAGAGGACGTAGAGAAAAGGGAACAACAGCAACTGGCCACAGGCCAGGACAAGGAACTACAGCCTCCGTGCATGAGGCAAACAGGTTAACCAGCTGAGCTTCCAGGGGCCCTAGGGGGTAGATTTTATGCTGTTTAATGTATGTACATAACAGGTTTTACTCTGGAAAATAAAACAGAAAGCCACAGTGTTGTATAGAGGGAGTGCTTTATGCAGAATTTGTCCCAATCCCTGAATTTTCCTTGTCTTTAATACAATAACTGTCATTTATTTAGACTGTTTAGTATGAACCACAGAGCCAGATCGTCTTGATCTTTCATTCGCTCAATCCTGCAAGAAACAGCTTTCCTCTGAGAGTGCAGAAAGCTTGAAAAATGACTGTTCCCACACACCATCATGAAGGAGGCATTTTTCTTTTGATGTCAATGATAACAGAAGTGCGAGATGGAGGCTGAATTGGACCGTCTGTCGGTTATGAAAATCTGACTATATTTTCATACGACTATATGGGAAAAGGATTTCACCAATCGCAAGTAAAAAAGCATAAACAACAAATTTCATAGATCCCAAGGAAGGATAAACTTTTAAGAGGGAGAAGATTTAAGATATTCCTCACATCTCTGTTATACATCCCTTTTTTAAGTTGTGATTGAACAGAGAAAGGACTGCAGATGGGAACATTTCTGGACAATTTTCAGTGTTTCAAAAGTCTCTTTCACAACTCCACCTACTTCCAAGGTGCAAGAAGCAGAACAAAGATCTGGTGAAGACTCCATCAACACTTGAAATACTAGGGAACGGCTCTATTGTTTGTGTTTTGTGCACTGACGGCTGGTGAAAAAAAATTCATGGTGGGGCTGATGTGATGAGACAGAAAAACCAAGAGTAGATGAAATTTATATTTGTCTATTAAAAGAACAGTGCACACAATGAAAATCTATTCGTACAAATATACGTATGGAACTAAATCAGTGACAACTTACATTGACATTGAAAAAGAAATCTGCCATTATAAAATCGAACAATGAAGACTAAAACACTGAAAACATTATCCCTTAAAACATGTTTTTTCAAACTCCATACACACAGACTCACACAAATATATAAAAATCAAATGGTAAATAGGGTGGAAAGTTATTATTTGTACATTAATTTTGCTCGTCTGTTTTTCTGAGTGGCACATTTCTCACTGGCCATGTTGTTGAAATAAGGAATGTCCCGTCTCAGTTAGTTTTTATGGAAAAAAGGAAAGTCTAATCAAAGTTATCCTTTCTAAAGCAGAAAAGCACCTTTTCCATTCAGATTTTTTCATTGGAGTGGTGATGAGTATGTTTGAAAGAGTCCCATTTTCATTGAAAGTATCGTGTGGGTTATTTTCCATCAACACCTGGTAGAGAGCCATAGCACCACTGAAATGCTGGAACTCCTTATTCTTGTAGATCAGGGATGGTTCTGTTTTAAGTCTGGCCTGGACCAATGAAGGATATGCTTCCACCATTGTGTTCAGTGCTAAATTGCGTAACTTTCTACAGCGTTGTTGGAACAGGTCTCCTAACTGATTGGCACTGAAGAGGTATTTAGTGAGAGAAAGCTTCTCCTTGGCATGGCTCATAATGATGGCACATTAGGCTAATGGCAAATTTTGCCTAAATAAAAAGGCAAATGAAACCATACAGGAACACACAAGACTTAAACTTGGACTCAGCTTTATTTATCCCTTGGGATTGCTCCTTCAGGGAAATTCTGGTAACAAGAATAAAAAAATAAAAAAGGTAAAATACTCCTTACAAAAAAAGAAAATCCATGTATCAGAAAATAAACACTGTAAAGTCTTT
Source organism: Fundulus heteroclitus (assembly GCF_011125445.2). Taxonomy (NCBI): domain Eukaryota; kingdom Metazoa; phylum Chordata; class Actinopteri; order Cyprinodontiformes; family Fundulidae; genus Fundulus; species Fundulus heteroclitus. The sequence goes on from NC_046369.1 coordinate 18,073,445, forward strand.
GCATATGGCCTGCTCTGATCAAATGAAATTTGTGAAACAAGCAATGTGCATTGTTGCCCATTAATTAAAGCCAGTCGGGAGCAGTGATGATTATAAAGTCTAACAGCAGCTAGTAAGAAGGATCTGTCAAAATGCTTTTTCATGCATATATAGCAGTGTTTCCCGCAGGAATTTGCTTATGCGAGGCGGACCGACTCGCGGAGGGGGGGCTGGACGACACGTTTTCCGCGGACCGACTCGCGTAGCGGGGGGGGGGGGGGGGTAACGGACCGACTCGCGGAGCGGGGGGATCCATGTGTTTTTTCCATGCCATTCACGCACGCGCGAAAGCGCGTGTTAACGTCAGTTTTTTTTTTTTTTTTTTTTTTTGGAATGTTGGCGTGGCGGTAGTGTGAGTTTGGCGTGGCGGCCGCCACGCCAAGATAGCGCTGCGAGAAACCCTGTATAGGATTCGATAGTCTCTCCAGTTCTGTGTTTTACTTTTTATAAATGTAGCCAATCAAACATATGATCATGGTAAAGGCAGTTTATGTAACAGATCAAAGTGCTACACTGTATTATTCTCATATTAAGACAATATAAATTTCTGAGAGGTCCATTATATAAAATGGTCAACATTCTAATTATTTTTTATTTACAATCAGATTGAAGTCAGACAAAGCAGCAAGTCTTTACCTCCAGTGCCAATAGTTGCTGTGTCTCTTCATCCAATGTTCTCCTTTTCTTTGTGGGTCAGTCCTGAGAAGGTGCCCTGATTACCTCATCATAAACCAGATTAGAACAGCCTCCCTGATCCAATACATAAGTCTTGCAGTTAAGTTCTGAAAACTGTCCAGGAATATACTAACCAAACCCAAGATTGTGTTAAAATGACTGACAAGTATATTTTGAAACATTTGACAAATTCATTGTTTTAATTAGATGACAAACTTTTCTGTACTGTATGTGATTGGCTATTTCACTGCATTTGTGGGGAGCTATTCCCCATGTCTTAGTGTATAAATAATGCAGTCTGTTGGTGGAACGTCACTGGAAAATGAGAGTAAGTTGATGAAAATATTGTAAAATATTGCCATAATGCATGTAGATACACACTGTTGAGATTGAGATAAATAATTCATTTTTTAACATATATTTTGAAATTCCCCCCCCCCCCCCCTATAAGGAGGGGTATCGCCCTATGCCCCCTTTTCTATATGGGCGACACTGGTGCAAGAGTTAGGGAGTTCGTCCAGTAACCTGCTCTTACCGTCTCAGTCGTTGTGTCCTTGGGCAAGACCCTTCACCCGTATTTCCTGCTGCTGGTGGGAAAAGAGCCTGGTGGCGCAGATGTATGGCAGCCTCGCCTCTGTCAGTCTGCCCCAGGGCAGGTGTGGCCACTAACATAGCTCACCACCGAATGTGTGTGAATTGGTGAATGAATGACTGTGGTGTAAAGCGCTTTGGGGTCATTGGACTTGATAAAGCACTAGTTGTAAGGGACCAGACTTAAATAAGGACAAACGGTTTCAAAAATTAGAAAAACTTCAATTTAAAAATGTAAAAAATACTTAGCAAAAGGGTCAAACTTCAATACAAAATAACTCAAATAATAAATAGCATGAATTTGTGCCCAACTCAACTGAGGTCAACCAAATAGCAACAACACGCAAACAAAACTGACCTCCAGACAAAGAACAGAGGCTGCTTAATTAGGGGTGGAATAACCTAAACTTTCCACATGAGGTAGGCACAACATAACAGAGGAACAACAAACCAAATATATGAACACAAAAACTAACATAAACAGATAATGCAAAATTATCTTTAACTTAGTTATTTTATTTTAATATTCACTTATTTGTGCTAAGGTCAACTTCAACAAATAAAGTCCCCCCCCCCCCCCTCACCTTAGTCTTTTGAAGTAGTGGTATGTTACTGGCTTCCCCCTCCAGCTGATTTGTATTTGCAGGACCTCAAAAAAAGAACAAGCGTAAGTAAACCATTCAGACAGTTAATAACTAAAGTGTGTACCAATTAGAAAATATATGTTTCAATAAAATATATTGAGCTTAATTTATATATATTGTAATCTGGAACCAATAAATGTAATTTATGAAAATAACAATACTAACACTTGGGGTTGGTAGAAGCAGCCAACACACATGGTGCCAGGAGAGGGACTTGAACCTATGCCTCCATATGGAGACCAGAACTTGAGTCTGCCATTTACCATTGGTTGTCCCACTTGCCAATTATTGTGACATGCTCCTATAACGGCAATGCGTGTGCATGTTCCTTGCTAGTTTTCTCTTGCTGGATATGCACACTTCTAGTATTTATGAATCCAGTGAGCTTTGGTTTCAGCCATTCATTGTAGCCCTGCTGCTGTCACCGTAACCTTTCAAAATGGCTCAGATTCGCAAGCAAACGGTCTTACAGGTTTATGAGAAGAAGAGGAAGGCCTCAAAGGAAAGAAATAAGATCAGAGTGTATTTGGGAGATTCTTTCACATCATCCCCTGAGGTGCAGAAGAGCACCTAGGATGGTCTTGTGCATTAACTTGCCTGCAAGCTGAATTCTTGCAGTATTTTTGTTCACAAACATTCAAGAATTCATCTTGTACCGCTCCCACTTCAACCGTTTGTGACTGAACAAAAAAAAAAATGGTTTGGGCCAATCACATTGCAGTATTATGGTTTAAGGCAGGACATACCAGCTGTGATGAAGGCAATAGTTGCCGAGCCCACAGCTGAACCAATATAAACATGGCTGCACAGGAGGATGCACCCGTAGCTGCTGCTATCACAGCTGCTTTGAAAGAATCCATGATTTCATCTTTGAAAGAACAGCGGGAAGTGCCTTAACTAGTTTACTTATTTGTGGTTTCTCATGACACCTGCTGGTTATGTTTTAATTTGATACTGTGATTGGCTAAAATTAACCTTTGGTAGGCAGGCAATACGCGTTGCTTCACCCGATCAGCTCAGAAAGTTCTGGTGGATTGTCCTTCCTTTCCCCAAACGGATTGGATAAGAGCAGGCACAGATTCATAATGTGCAGAATGGAGAGTGCTATATATTATCAATCTGGCTTGACAGATTTCTTGCGCATGCGCAGTTATTAAAAAAGGGACTTTTAACCCGTTTACTGTTAGCCAAAAAATATGACAATAAAGTGGTTCACCGATATTTAAGTCTTACTAGAGTCTTTGTTTCAACAAATTTACAGTATTTGAAATTTGGTGCCTTTTTTGACAAAATAAACACATAAAAACCGAGTGTTGAAATGTTGGCTGTAATAAATTTGAAACAAAATTGGAATATGTTGTTTAATTTTAAACTTTTTATGTAAATGAAAAATTTTTCCTGCTTTTTGCTTGTAAATACAAACTATACCCTACTGTACGTTATACTCCCTTTGGACAATTTTGTTCATTGTTTTTTTAAGCTTTTTTTATTGGTCATTTAGGCTGTGTCATGCCACTGTCTGTGGCACGATATTTTGCATGGACTATTTTTATCTTAACATATTTGTTAATTGTACCAGGTCAAACAGCAGTAATTATTGTTTGACCATTTTTGTCAAGTATTTGGAAAACTGATAAAACCATTATTTTTAACTTAACCTTTGTGACCAGTTCAAATTTTCTATTTTCTACGCATTTGTGCATTCACCAAAAAGCTGCTAATAAATCATTGTACATTTACAAAATGTGATTTTTTTTAGCATTTGCAATAAATCTCTTAAACAACCCTAGACTTGCTTAAAATTTCCAAGAATTGAATCAGTCATGCTCAAACAGCAATGATCCAATCTATTGAATTTTTGTTAGGAAGAGGGATAAATAACTAAAACTTTTACAGAGAAAAATTAAATTATTATCAACACCTACAGAAAGAACTATTATAGTCCTCTTCATGTATTTGCACTTGGTGTCAACATGATCAGATGCTGAAAAATATTACTACTGGACTTGTTGTTTCCTGCCAGCATCTGTTAGGGACACGCTCACCTACTGTGAATTGCTCCGTCCTGTCTGATCCCAGAATTCCTCGTTTTATTTCAACCATCTACTGGTCTTTTCATTTCACAGTGGGAGGCTGGAGAGCTGTGGAAGGAAGCCTTTTGTGGTTCACTTGAAATAGAGTGCAATCCAAGACCTTATCAGCATGTGGCTGCCGCAGACAATGGAGAGTACATGTGTTTGTGAATGTGCTACATGCCGGATCATGTTGTCCATCAACACACCCGTACTTTAGCTATCCATCTCCTTCCTGGGAGACTTAAAATTACACAATTCTTTCTGGGCATAGTTCAGATAAATTTGGATCCTGCAATGAACAAATTATCTTTGCATACTTTTAAATTCTTTCCCTATGATAAGCTGCTTAATTAATTTAAATACTTCATTTGACTGCACCTTATTCAATCTGACTCTGAGCTGCTGCAGTGCTATTCCTGCTGGGTTTAGTGATATAAAGGCATTCCTGTTGCACAGTGTACTGTACAGCCCCTCTGGAAGAGACCTTCTTCTGTCTGTAAGACTTTCAACTGTGTCCAGATGGCCAGCGGTCATGGATTCCAGCAGGTAGCTCATCTGCAGTGGAAGCCTCCTCTGGAAGGAGAAACAAAATAACTACCAAGAGGTATTGGGATCCACATACCCAGTTTGAGCTAGATAAGTAAAGGTGTCAGTCTGGAGGTGTTTAAGACCTGAATTCGAAATGTCAGAAAAGGACATGGAACATGACAAAAAATCTCCCTCGTATTTTATAATAAATTGACAGACACATCAACAGACAAACAATAGCTTGCAAAACATATTCAAATCCAAGTTACAACCACACATGCAAATGTATTTCTCTGGGAATTAATGTGATACACTTACATAACATAGAAACAAATAGTAATTTGTAAATGTAAGGAAAAACTTTCAGTACTTCGGTCAAACCTTTTGCCACAGAGCCAGATGCAGCTCTATTATGGCATGTGTCTATGTACCTTGCAAATCCAGAGTAGGACATTGTTGTCCATCATGATGCAGAAATAAGGGGTACTGATTGGGCTGGTCTAGCACAGTACAACTGTTAAGCTCTTTCTGTAGAAATTATCTGTTTTATGATTATTCTCCTGCAGGAAGGTAAGGCTTTGTCCCAGTCTTAAGTATTTTACAGCCTTTGGCAGATTTTCTATGAGAGTTTGTCACGCACATAGCTCCTACCATCTCCCAATGAGTTCTGACCAACTTCCTTATCTCTTCAAAAGAGAAATATTCGGCTTGTGACAAACTGCAGCAAGGATATTTGTAAGTGCATGACTAACAGACTTTGGAAAGTGCCTTGAGAAGACATGTATTATGAATTGCCGCTATATAAATAATATTGAATTGAATTGACCTGTCTAGAGGTTCTCCTACCTGAACAGTGGATCTCTGCAGCTCCTCCAATGTTAACATGGGCTTTGTGGTTTGTAGTTGTGCCATTCCCTTAATATGCGGTTTGTTCACAAATGTTGTCAAGCAAATCTATGAGGCCTTCACAAAACAGCGGCATTCAAACAGAGAATAATTACAAACAGATGGGCTTTCTTTACAAAAGAGTGACTAATAAATTAATAAAAAATAAAGTATCTTGATAATAGCAGAGGCTGTAAAATCCTTGCTCCTCAGTTATATAATGCACAACAAACTATCGATCATACTCTCTACCAAATCTGATGGCGACAAAAACAAGAAAAGCACCAAAGGCTTGCTCGAGTTAGGTTGTTGCCTCTGGGCTACTGTAGTAGCATGCTTGTGCTGTCTGTAAAAAAGACTGAGGAGAGCAGTCTGCTTTGCATTTTACAGTCTAACAAATAGCATGTAAAAAGCAATGAAAAGTTAATTATAAAGCTTTACAGAATAACAAAAACTCTCAGCTTCGCTGTATTTTCTGCCAATGATCACCCAGAATGAATCTGTAATTTTAGAACGGCCTTTACGTTTTCAATCACGTCATTAATCTGCATTTACATTTCAGTTTAGATGCCTATTCTGATTTCGTTTACAATGCATCTTAGCATAATGTATGGAGATTACCAGAGAAGGCCTTGCAAAGGATGCAAAACAATTTTAAAATAGCTCATAAAAACAGATACGATTGGTGTTGCTAGGTGACTGTTTATGGCTCAAATTACGGTACATGGAAATCAAGTGAAGATTTATGTTTTACAACCGGTATTTATTCAGATGTGCTGTATACTTTGACAAATACTGATGGTTTTTGAGCTAACTTAAATGATGTGGTTTGCAATGGCCCTCTAGTTTATTTGTTACCATTTGTTCCAGGTTGATGTAGATTGCTGAACATTTGCCCAAGCAATTTAAGTAGAGACTCATAAGATTTTTATTTATTTATTTTTCTGGCATCATATTGCATCCACAGCATTATACCTACAGGGCTGGTCACACTTTTTGGTAACCATGGTAAAAATGTGGAAAAAGAAAAGAATCACAGACCCTCCACCCTATCTACACACAACAGATCCACTGAGAGGTTTTCTTGCTAAACATCTCTATCTTGGTCTTATTTCACCAAAGTACAACACTGCAATTAAGTTCCAAGTGGGGTTCAGCAATCTTCACTCATTCACATTTGTGGTGATACGACAGAAAGAGGACTGTTTTCTGGGATAACTCTAATACAACTGGTGGGGATATAGATAGCCTCTTATGTTTTTAGTAAACATATTTCTCTCTTTACTGCAGTTCTGTAACAGTGAGTTCTGGATATTTTTTTTTCTTTACTTCCCTTACTATTCTGCTCACTGTGCCTGATAGCAAGACAAATATGGGCCTTTTTTAGCCTAGAGTCAAATCCCTAAAAGTAATAGGTCTCCATGTTATGTCATATTTATTCTCCAGGGAAATAGTCATGGAACAATATTTGAAATATTTTACTTTTTTATTGTTTATACGTCAGTAGCTCACTCTGGTTGCATACAAAGTTTTTATGAAAATTAGTTGTTGTTTTATGCTTTGTTTTTGCTCAGTTTGTTAGTAAATAAAGCCCTTCATGTATATTTATAATAACGGAAGTACGTACTGCGCATGCACAGCAGGGATAAAACAAGGAAGCGGCTAATGGCTATTAGCATCACCCAGCAAAATGATGGAAAGAATGGTCGAAGATCCAGTGGAGAAAAAAAACGCCAAATTATAAAAAAAATATATAGTATGATCGTTGGTCAGTAGCAGTTTTTGGCATGGGCAAACTGGGTAGCTGCCGGGCCCGGTGCTTTTTTCAATGACACGAGGGGGGCGGCACAAGCAGTAAAGAAAAAGGAAAAGAAATTAAAAGTAATCTGCACTGTAAAAGCGGTTTCCCGTTATCTATCATATCACTGTGTGAGGAGTCAGCATCCCTTCCAGCTGCAGGCGCCCTGCTTGCTGTGAGAAGATGCTGCAGCCCTGCACTGCACAGAGGCTGACAGGCTGGAGGCTAAATGAGACGAGGAAAGGCCATGAAGAGGAGCAGTTCACCTCTGGGTCTCTCAAATGGACCGCCGGCAACGGGACTGTGGGGGATCCACTCTACAGTGCAATTGTAACTGAATTTATGCCGTTTTTCCAGTAGTACTAACTTTGAGTGGTGGCTTGGTCAGTCGCACCAAGGCATGGGATGATTCCCAACCGGCCTGTTCCAGAACAAACCGTTTTTTGGTTTAACAGCTTTTTTCTCTCTAATAATAATAATAATAATAATAATAATAATAATAATAATAATAATAATAATAAAACACAGTTGTGGTTATCCGGGGTCAGGTCGCGGGGTAGCAGCTTCAGTAGGGAGGCCCAGACGTCCCTCTCCCCAGCCACTTGGCCCAGCTCCTCCGGGGGAATCCCAAGGTGTTCCCAGGCCAGCCGGGAGACATAGTCCCTCCAGCGTGTCCTGGGTCTCCCTCTGGGCCTCCTCCCGGTGGGACGTGCCCGGAACACTTCACCAGGGAGGCGTCCAGGAGGCATCCTGACCAGATGCCCGAGCCACCTCAACTGGCTCCTCTCGACGTGGAGGAGCAGCGGCTCTACTCTGAGTCCTCCCCGGATGACTGAGCTCCTCACCCTATCTCTAAGGGAGAGCCCAGACACACTACGGAGAAAACTCATTTCAGCTGCTTGTATCCGGGATCTCGTTCTTTCGGTCATGACCCAAAGCTCATGACCATAGATGAGGGTAGGAACGTAGATCGACCGGTAAATCGAGAGCTTCGCCTTTTGGCTCAGCTCTCTCTTCACCACAACGGATCGGTACAGCGCCCGCTTCACAGCAGACGCCGCACCAATCCGCCTGTCGATCTCCCGCTCCATCTTCCCCTCATTCGTGAACAAGACCCCAAGATACTTGAACTCCTCCACTAGGGGCAGCACATTCTCCCCAACCCGGAGAAGGCACTCTACCCTTTTCCGGTTCAAGACCATGGTCTCAGATTTGGAGGCACTGATTTTCATCCCGGCCGCTTCGCACTCGGCTTATTTTGTTTTGTTGTATTTATGTTCTAACACTGTGCATTCTATGATGTTTATTAAAGTTTCTGTTATTATTAGTTGTAGCTGAGGAGGCCAGTTTCAGTCGTGGAACTGATGCAGAGGGACAGAATAACGGCAGTCATAGGAGTGAGGAGGAGGCAGATGAGGAGGGACAGGAGAAAGAGAAGGTGACCGAGGAGGAGGAGAAAGAACCACCTAAAAAACAGTACCAGGTACATGTGCAGGGCTGGGTTGGTAACAGATGTTTGCATTGAATCATATAAAACCTTCAAGGATTGCAGTCCAAACCAAGGCTTTTTGACATTGTCTAGCTAACAGGCTGAAAATGTAGATCAATTTCAGGTCTAGTTTGAATTTGAAGGTGTACTTGTAGTTAATATTTGCTTTGATATGATAAACTGCTGGTTTGGTAAACATTTAGAAACTGTAGGGTTTTTTGTTGTTTTGCACATGGCGGGGGTAAGGGGAATAGCACTTGGATGGGTTCTCGCCCAAGGAGTAATTTGATGTAGAACCGCCACTGCCGTTGGTGTTCACTGAAGCAGAAGCTAAAGCCGCCAATCCTTCAGATGTGACCACAGAGTTGATTGACAGAAGAACATTTTCTGATATGAGACTCTTAAAATTGCTGCAGATCGGTGAATTGAATTAATAACGGTTGATCTTCGATCACGCTGAGCTGCTGCTTTACTGTGAGGCATTGCAGAGGGTCAGGCTCGGTCCGACATTATTTACAAGGAATTTATTATTTAAGCAAACCAGCATTTTGATACTTCTGCAATACTGCCGGTAGATGGCACCATATTTGTTCATATCTGCTCATTGTGCCTATTGTGGGGCTATAGTTAGCCTAAAAAAAAAGGTCACTACCCAATCTGTACCGGAAGCACGATAACGTCAACTCTTTTTCGCATGTGCAAACAGAATAGGAAGTCGATTTTTCGTTTTTCTTGCTTTCTTCTTTTATCCTATTTTGGGTGGGATTTTTCTTGTTGTATTTTGTTGTAATTGTGTGAATATTGCACAATTTAAAGGGAGTAACAAAAATATAGAAAAAAAATTTAAATTGCATTTCAATGGACGCTTTGACTGCTCTGAGCATAACTCTATTAGAAATAACTTTCTAATACAACATATTTTTGTGCAAAATAATGGCAGTTTTTTATAAAGTGAACCATAGTATTTTATTTGGAAAGGATGAAAATACTTTTTTTCCAGCCCTTTTTAAACTAATAAAGCGCATTCAATGGTGATCCGGAAGTTATTCTCCTTGTGCATGCGCAAAGGAGCTGATGGTACAGATTGTGCTACTGGTACAGATCGGGTAGTGATAAGGACTACTCAAAACACTTTTTATAAGCATATAACATGGCTATATACCTGTAACAGGGGATTCTTTTCATATAAATGTACTCAAATTAAAAGTTATATTTTGTAAATTCTCCAATGTGCTAGTATGCTACCGCAAAACAATTTTAATTTATACTGCTGAAAAGAATTAAAGGACACATTGAAAACACATCAGATGTAAATTGGAAAACAATCATGCTAACTAGTGAAGTCCTCCGATACTGGAATAGAATGGGCCATGTGTTAGAAACAAAAGGATAGCACATCATTTGATAAAAATTAAAATTATCAACCCACTGAGGACTGAAAAACAAAAACAAAAGAGGCATGCATGTCCAGTTTGCTGAAATTTCATTGCAGCAACTCAAAATGGTACCTAGCAGTTTGTATGTCCCCCACATGCTTGTATGCATGCCTGACAATGTCAGGGCATGCTCCTAATGAGATGACGGATGGTTGGTTCCCTGTTGTATCTCCTCCCAGATCCTGAACAGGGCATCACTTAGCTCCTGGACAGACTGGTGGCATCAGATGGACCTAAACATGATGTCCCAGACATGTTCTATTGGATTTAGGTTAGGGGAGTGAGGAGACTAGTCATTGGTATCAGTGGCGGTTCTATATCAAATTAATCCCCGGGCGAGAACCCATCCAAGCTTGGCCACCTCACGCCTTGGTGCGACTGACTTTAGCCACCGCTCAAAGTTGGTACTACTGGAAAAGCGTCATTAATTCTGTTAGACCATTGCACTGTTGCGTGGATCCCCCACAGTCCCGTTGCCAGCGGTCCATTTGAGAGACCCACCGCTCCTCCTCATGGCCTTTCCTCGTCTCATTTAGCCTCCAGCCTGTCAGCCTCTGTGCAGTGCAGGGCTGCAGCATCTTCTCACAGCAAGCAGGGCGCCTGCAGCTGGAAGGGGTGCTGACTCCTCACACAGTGATATGATAGATAACGGGAAACCACTTTTGGGACCCAGATTATTTTTAATTTCTTTCTTTAGTTTCTTTTTCTGCTCGTGCCACTCGTGTCGTTGAAAAAAGTGTTTGCCTGTGCCAAAAACCACTACTGAATGGTATCTATTCTTTCATCTCCCACAAACTACCTGCATACTCTTGCCACATGAGGCCAGGCTTTATCGTGCACCAGAAGGGTCTAGCAATGGGTCTAAGGAGTTCATTCTGATACCTAATGGCATTTAGGGGGCTATAAACAGGTATGTGTGTCCCTCCATGAATATGCCTCTCCAGAACAACATTGACCCATCATTGACCCATTTCCAGTGTTCTAAGACAAATGCCAGGTGAGCCCCATGGTGCTGACCAGTGAGCACAGGGCCTACTAGAGGACGTTAGGCCATCAGGCCACTGTCATGAAGTCTGTTTTCAGGGTTCATCTGTTCCTGTTCCTCCTTGCACAAAGGAACAGGCATCAGTTGTGCTGATGGGTTAAGCACCTCTGATAGGTATCGCCTCATTGTACCAATAGTGACACTGACCCTTGTCAAATGAAAAACCATCAAAAAGCAGTGAAAAAAATTAGCAGGTAAAAATGTCTGTGGTGTCCACCTGCAAAATCATTCCAGTGTTGGGGGTTGTTGTCCCTTTAGTGCACCTGTTATGAATTTCATTAATACCAACACAACTGACACTGATTAACAACCATCTCTACCACTGAACTGACCAATGTTCCAGGTGTCTAACTGATATTGGAATAAAAAGACCAAAAAAAAAGAAGTGCCTTTGATTTTCTGTGCAGTGTATTTGGTGACAAAACACTGTGTTTGTGACCTGTGAATTGCCAGCATAGAGACACAGCAACTCAAAAAAAAAAAAAAAAAAAAAAAAACAGGACTATTGGCATTCATTTGATAACAATTTAGTAACAGTGTTTTTAGTTCATTGAAGAAGGAAGAGTTGATGCATGAAAAGATCAGGAAAATACAGTTTAGAACCTAAATCTTAATTTCACAAGGTCTCTAATGCTTTTGGACAGCATAAAATTCTCATGGTTTAATAGCAGATATTTGTAAAAAAGAAAAGAAATGGGGGGGGGGGGGTGTTTTTAACTGGAAAACTATTTACTTAACCAGTTTTCTTAAAGAAAAATAACACTGCATTATTCATTAAGGAACCACTGACTTATTTCAAATCCACCTCAGAGCTTGTTGTTCTGTGATTAAGGACACCGTTTCATCCATTTTGACTAGACAACAGTCACACTGTCTATTCCAGTCACCCAGAATCTGTCATCATAGTCCTCTCGTCTCTGCGAGAGAAAAGGCGCTAATGAGTGAAACCTACCAGATGGACAGTAATTATTAAAATGCTGAAGCAATCATATAAAGATTTCAACCCGACTTGACGCGTGACATGGACAACTGAACCCATCGGAGAGCAAAATCTGGTCAAAAATAATAAGGCTGTGGTTGTTGCAGCGCTGCCTTGCTTCGGTAAAGGTAATAAGCGGGGACCTAAGTGACTCTAACAACAAACACAGGCCTTTCTTCATGCAGGGATAGAATTCATATAGTGACACATGTAACAAACTGCAAACCTTTGTCTCAGCTCCTTTTGCAAGTTCTGTTTACAGCATTCAGTGGAAATAACAAAGTTTCATCCCCCTTTTTGCTGTTCTAGAAGTTAATGATGTAGTAGAGCTGGGAATAAGTTGAGTCTGTACCCCTTTATTCATCTTTTACTTTGCTGGTCCTCATTTTTAGAGGCATGATGTGCATAACACTGTAGTGGTTGATTAAAGGAGGGAGAAAATACCAGCCAGCATGTTTTATTTATGGATTCGGTAACTTTTTTCTTTTCTTTTTTTTTGACCAAGCGTAGCTCTGGGCATTCTGGCCACCAGTGAATTTATTCCATGCGCTCTAAAATGATGACATACACCAGGCTTTGTTGTTGGGTGGAGGTGTGTTTACTGTGAGGCAGTAGGCTTCCCTGTGCTGTTGTTTGCTCTGACCTCTCCTCCCCGTCTGTGACATGCCATTAACAACTACACATGCTTCTCTGTGCACCTACCATCCCTCATCAGCGCAGGCTATATATTTTGTCTTTTTTTTTTTTCCTTTCGAAGGTGGCACCATGGCTGTTGTACTCCCCGGTTCCGCTGCTAACCACACAGCATGTTAATGGGCCCTACAGATGTCCTTCATTTGAGTTTATTTTGCAGTCATCTCACATTTCTGTTCTTTCTGAACTGATGTTAGCTGCTGACAGTTGCAATTATGTGTAAAATAACATGCTGTTTCCTTTTTTGTCAAAGCAGGGGGCCTGGACTGAGTCTCTTCACCCGCGAATTGCTGCAGGGGTAAGTCTTCTGCACTGAGGCTGAACTTTCCCAACAGGCTTGCAAAATACAAGTATTCTCTACTTCACTTTTTGTCTTTTTTTTTTTTTTTGTCTTACACTGTGACACCAAAGCAGTTCCGTCTTCACAATCTCACTGTGTCAGGAGAAGGCTGGAAGCTCATCTGACACTCAAGCTGAGATTTAATGTAAAAGTGTAATAAGAGCTTTGAACAGAGTCAGCTCCCCTCCAAAACGCTGTCCCCTCAGAATTCATTGTTTTTGGAGGGTATTGTTATGAGTCTGTGGCACCGCCACATCTCCCTTGTGAGCGTGGCGTCCAACTTATTGGCCTGTCGTCCTTGGTGATGATGGAGACCAGGTTTTATGAGAGTTTCGCTCTAACCGAAAGTGAAAGGTTTTCCTGAAAAAATTGGAAATTTGGGGGTGGAGAGGTCACTGTAATGCCCCTTTTATTCCCAGTTGACAATATCAACGTTTGGACTCTAATGGTATCAAGGTGAGCAAAAGGATTTTTCAGCATCCAGACCAGCAGGATGTCTTTCTCTCACTAGCGTTACAGTCGGATTGGACATACATCCTTCAGACACACCTTCCTTTTGTTATTACCGACACCTTGACAGCATTTTGCTGCATGTTGAACACTGAGTGACAATAGTGCAATCTCCTGTGGTCTTGTTTGACTTCCTTGGTGTCATCTTTGCTGTATACATCTGTATTAGAGAATGATAATAAAAATTCAAATTTGGTGCAAATTAATTACATTTTCATATCAAGACAGGCAAGTTTAGCCAAAACCACCCTGCAACAGTCTTATAGGAGATTTGAAGGAAGCAAAGGTTCAACATGGGGAGTAAAAGGATTACTAAGTTTATTTCGTTCCCCTTCAAATAGCATTTTCTTAGGTTTCAGAAAACTTTAGTTCAGCATATCTGCTTCAGTTAGTCTCATATTGTGTCCTGTGAAGTGTGCCATCTATATCAGTGAAATGCTTCCAGATGAACTTGAAAACAGATGAAAACTATATTAAAAGCAAAGTTCTCAATGAAAATAAATCTAAATCTAAAAAGTATCTTATAAACATTACCTTGCACATGCACTCATCAAACAAATACATTTCATAAACTTGAGGAGCCACATCCAAATAAAATGTATTTAAATTATACAATTTACAGTGATTACAGTGATGGACTAACTTCAATTTACACAATTGTTTAGTGGAAGCAGAATGAAAGACGCTTTCAGAGATTGTTTTTACAAATAAAAAGTTTAAAAAATATGTTGAGCATTTTTATTTAATTATCCTTGCTTTGATAAATAAATAAATAAATACTATTCAGTGTCAGTGCTAATTGCTTTAAGAGCACATCCAATTACTAATCAGAGTCCACTTGTGAGCAATTTAATCTCAGTATAATTCAATTTGATCTCTGAAGCCATCAGAGGTTTGTTAGAGAATATCAGTAAACAAACAGCATCATGAAGACCAAGGAACTCAGGAGACATGGCAAACATAAAGTGGCAGAGGCGTTTAAAGCAGGTTTAGCTTATAAAGCAATCTCCTACATTTTAAATAACTTCCACAGGTCTGCTTAATCTATTATGTAGATTAAGCAAAACCTACCAGTATATTATTGTCTACCTAAACCGACAGACAAGGCAAGGCAAGGAAAGGTTTAATCAGCAAAGCAGACAAAATTGCCCACAGTAACGCAAGAGCAGCTGTAGATTATCCACAGGTAGATGAATCTGGTGATGAAGAGGGGCAAGAAGAAAAACCTTCATGGAAGAAAGCCAGTTCGCCACAAGCTCTTTAGGGATTGCTGCAAACAATGAAGAAGGAAGAAGGTCCTCTTGTCCGATGAGACCAAAACTGAACTTTTTGGCCAACATTCAAAATGTCATGTGAAGCAAAAGACTAAAGGCTAATACTGCACACACAATATTCTTACTGTGAAACATGGTGGTAGCAGGATCATGCTGTGGGGATGGTTTTCTTCAGCAAGCGCAGAAGAAGCGTTTGGAGTTAATCGGAAGAATTCATTTGGCTCAAAGCATATGTGGTTGAATACTGACATTGACGGATGATTAAACGATCTGATTGAGTTTGAGCTATTTTTGTCATAATCTGTTGAACCTTAAGTCTAGTTTGATTATTTTGGACGTTGTTAAAATTCCTGTCATCTCACAAGTAATTGTTTTCAGCAGCAGTTCTTAGAACAGTTTCCTTTCAAAGTGAATCTTTGTGTGTGGTCGTGTGTCCGTGCAAACGTGCGCGTATGCATAATCAGTGGTGCACCTACAACTAGGCAAGTGAAACGGGGTAGCTGAGAGGCACCAAGCTGCGTCAGCCCTAATCTGTCTCTTGACAGTCAAGCCTTATTTTGCAGCAGGATACTTGTATTGATCTGTGTGCCCGTTAAACAAATAAATAAATAAGTCAACTACATCACACCTGAGTTCCCAACCTGCCCTTGACAATTCTTGTGTGTAGGATGTGTGGAGAGAAGTGGGTTGTCGAGGTGGAAGGGTTGCAGTTGTGCTGCAGGGGAGCGGAGAGTCAGAGAGGGTTCTGCATTGTTGATCCAGTATGACATTGATAGACAGCAGCTGAAGGAAAGCTGATAGCAATGTTTGGCGTGCTGGTTTTTAAAGGACAGACGTGTCTGCCGATCCAAAGTTGACTGAGCATGAATTCAGCAGGCGATCGCCCCAAGTGGTTGTGCCAAAGAGAGGTGAGGGGGGAAACTTTCACATATGACTTGCTTGCCTTTCTATCTTTTCTGCCATTACTATTCTTCCCTTGAAAAACTTGTTTTTGCCAACGTTGTTTTTATACATTCTTGATTTTTTTTTTTTTGTTTCTTACATCATCTCTGTCAAAATATAACATATTTTTCTTCAAAAGAATATGTTTTCTATTGGAAGACAGGGCCCCTTATTTGTTAATTTGTGGCTTTATAATTAGTGAGGTATTCGGTGTAGGGTATGTCATATGTCAGTTTTGTCACCTAACAACCACAAACTGCATTTCATTTTATTGGAACTTTATGATAAAACATGTCAGCCTCTCAAGATGTGCACAGCTGGCCCAGAAAACCCCCAAAAGATTTACTGCTGAAATTGCAACAAAATAGGGTTACTTATCAGTACTTAGTCTTGGGGACTGAATGTAAAGCAATCCTGGCCCTACTTTTAATATTTTCATTTGAAAATAATTTTGTAAACTATGTATCCTTTACCTTTCACTTCACATTTATCTACTACTTTTTTTATGAGTCTGCTTCAAAAAATTAATTTAAAATGCATTCATTTTGGGGCTGTGAATTGTAAAAAAAAAAAAAAAAACTCCAAGGGATGTGAATACTGAAATTGAAATAAGCCGTGGGATGTAATGTAAGTGAAATATATGTAGAATTTAATTAAGTAAACCAGATCATGGCAGCTCAATTATAAACCCTTAAATCAACATTAAGATCTAAATGTGTTTAACCCTTTAGTAAAGTGTGTCAAAGTATTTCATCTTATAACCTAATGCTGACAGTAGTGAGCACCAATACCAATGAGTTAATTTTCTGTACAACACTCAATAACTAGAAATATTACTGTATGATTATGTATGCTTTAAAGATATGAAATAAACGTTGGTTAAGAAGTTGCATTGTTTTTTTTTTTTGTTTTTTTTTTTGTTTGTTTTTTTTTATTCTGTCTCCTTTCTTGCACAGTGAAACCTATCCCAGGAGTCTCACAGCCTTCTTTGCATTGTGTCAAATTTCTACCAAAATAGTCTTTAATGAAGTTAATTATCTTGCTTCAGCATGTTTCTGGTTAGCATTTTGTTGCAAACTGCCACATGACACTCTTTCTGGGGGCTTGTAACAGCTGCTGTTCCTCCAAGCAAAACAGTTTAAGGCCAGCTACAAATCCAACTAAAAGACCCTGACAAATTAATCTTAAATGGGGAATGAACTGCTAAAGAGACTGTCAAGTACTTCAGTATGCCGCCCTTTACCTCTGTATAGCGTTACACTGTTTATTTCTTTGGAAGCTCTTGTCATTTGATGCATTTGAGAATTGAATGCAAAGGTTTTAAACTCCATTTGGTTAGGCTTCCTTTGGATAGAATCACTGATGTTTCAAAAGGTATAGAGTGAACCCCTCGTTTTTCGCAGGGGTTACGTTCCAAAAAGAACCCGTGAAAGACAAAATCCGTGAAGTAGTAACCTTTTTTTTTTTTTTACAATTATTATACAATGAAATACTCCATAATACATTGAAAACAAAGAACAAAACCTTTTTACAGGCCCAAGCATTTGTTTAACAAATAAAAGTACTGTATAAACTTTTTTTATACACAAATAACTACTGTACTGTAAAACAATAATTTTAATCATCAATACGAACTAAAGGCTTCAAATTGCAGGGATCAGCACCGCCCCATTGCGACCCAAGTCATTGGATTAGAACAGGAGAAAATGAAAAATTTATTATGAAAAAAAATACAAAGTACAGTAGGACAAATAGTGACTCACATGTATTTCACTGCTCTTCTGACTGAGCCGCTGCATCCTGACTCCGCTCTGTAGCGTTTTTTTCTTCTAAAGCCCACGGTGCAGGTGTGTTTTTTTTTAGAGAAGAACATAGTTATCGGTAGTTGTTGTCGCTCTTTTTTCTTCTTGGCAAAAAGGTTCTTATAAACCGACATGCCACCATCGATTATGTTTGAGAACTGTAATGAACGGCTCATCAAAGGGTCCCATTTGCAACGTTATTGACACACAGGCAGAGAAGAAGCGGAGAGACTGTTTAGCCAATCAGAAAGCAGAACACAATGCACGATGAAAATCCGTGAAGCAGCGACACCGTGAAAGGTGAACCGCGATATTGTGAGGGTTCACTGTATTGCAAAAATTATTTATATTGTTCTAACAAGGAACAGCAAAGAATAGGTTTACAGGACCTTGAACAGCATACCTCAATACCATTGTTAACACAGGTTTCAGTTAATATACTGATTTGAACTTTATACCTACTGTACAAGGCTTCAATATATGTGCAATATCAACTCAAACTATATTGACTGTAGGGATAACATTTAATGATGGGCTTTATACAGTTTTAGGTAACATCATTTTCCAAACAGCAAAGTCTGTCAGCGATTTGATTCATTTTACCAGCCTATATTTCTCTTGTCTCTTTGGCACTACATAAAACGTAAATAAGACACCAAATGGTGTTGGATTTGACATAGGGATATCATGGCTATCACTCTGTTTAATATGTCTGCTCCAGGGCTAACAAAGTTATTTTGTAAGGTTTTTTTCTTGCTTTGGAAGATGATGCATAAATAGAAGAATGAGAGGCTCGTACTGACCCCTTCACCTCTAACTGTTGATCACCACTCCCTGTAGACTCAAATGTTTTCACCACCTTATTTCTATTGGACAGACTATCTTAACCCTGCCAAAGGAGTTTTTCCAGCAAATTGTCACACACAAGCTAAGATTGTATTTGGTTTTGATAGTTTATGGTAATTAGGTATTATTTAGTATCATGATTGGTTAAAAAATATTTCACTTAATTCAAATGTTGTTTCGTTTATTCCACAGACTAATCTGTTCCAGACTAATCCACTAAATTACCCAGAGACAAGAACTGGACAGTTTCCCCTTAATTAACTCTGGTCTGCAGAACAATAAATATAAAAAAAATCACTATTTATCTAATTGTGAAAGGCATCAAACAGTTTATAATAGCAACAACCAACAATATATAATTTTTCTGATGCATGTTTTTGTTTTAGTTTAATAATAAAATCATGGCTGGGGATGAATGATTTGATGCATAAATGGGGGTAGTCTTAAAATCCTTTGTTATCTATGCACTATG
The DNA here is from genome assembly GCF_011125445.2 of Fundulus heteroclitus. NCBI lineage: Eukaryota > Metazoa > Chordata > Actinopteri > Cyprinodontiformes > Fundulidae > Fundulus > Fundulus heteroclitus. The sequence goes on from NC_046369.1 coordinate 18,092,508, forward strand.
ATGACCTGCATGAGATCTTTTTAAGTGTTGCAGTACTCATGCAAAATGTTGCACTCGAGCTCAGTAAAGTGCAGAATTTATTTTATGAAGCTTTTGTTTCATTTTGGTGAATATGAGCAAATGTAAGCTGTTGTTTACAGTAAGCATTTTTTATATGGAAAGTGATGGCTGAGCAATCAGCTTGTTTGACCAATCAACACATGCTTATGACTGAACCAATGGCGTCCCTTTAGACATCAATGGATCCCTGTTGCGCTATAAAAATACCAACTATAAAGCAAGAGCTCAAAAAGAGCAGTCATTAGGACCAGAACAGCCACTGTTCCAGCAGTGTGAAAGCACAAAGGGGAACGATCTCAAATGGTAATAAGGAGTGTGAAAATGTCCCGTGTGGTCTGAAAGCACCTGTGTTCTACAGCTGTATTGAGATTTGTGCTGTTTACTTTGTTATTCTGGTTTCCGTAAGTCTATATTTTCTTGTTCTTTGTTATTTTCATGTGTTGCATCTGGGCTAGTGACCAATTTTCAGTGCTCGACCATGGCTGGTTTTTAACTGGCTCTAAAGATACACAAAGTAAAAACAGTCTCCTTTTGCTCGGTCCTACATCAGTAACTCAATTAAAAGATGTCTTGCATTAAGTGTGTTATCCTGCCTCTTTTGTATTCTAGTTTCTGCAAAGCATTGCAATGAAGAGAGACAGTTAAAAAAAACAAAGTCTCCGCATCCCGATATCTTAAACTCCCAGAATGTATATGCCTAAGTAACATCTTATAAATCTTGTTTGAAACAACAGTCAGGGGCTTTTGAATTGTCTTTATAATTCAGATTGATGATTTTGACCTCTGATTACTGCCTGACCGGTAAAACCAATAAATAACGCAAAAAGAAGATGTCTGATCTCAAAAGGTAACACATCATGCCCTGATTTAAAGGTGTTATAAGAACAGATTAGAAACAAAGTCCTAAACATCTATCGATCTGGAAAGAGCTACAAAGGCATTTGTACATCTTTGGGGTGTCAGCAAACAGCACTATAAAACACTAAAAAGTGAAAGCAAAATTTCTCAGGAGTGAGCTGCCAACCAAAATTATTCCAAGAGTGCATCGACGTCTCATCCAGGAGGTCACAAGGGAACGCAGAATAAGGAACCATCACATCTGAAGTGCTACAGCCCTTGCTTGTCTTTTTAAGGTCAGTGTTCCAGGATGAAAACAACTCCTGGCCAAGAAGAACACAAAGACCCATCTCACCAAAAACATCTTGATGATCTCTAAGAAATTTGGAAAAACATTAAAGAAAAAAAGATCATACCCACATGCAAGCATTGGTATGTTCGTGTGACAGTCTTGGGTAACTTCACTTCAGGAACTGGAGGACTTGCCATAATTGATAAAACCTTGAATTATGTTGTCTTGCAGAAAATCCTTAGAGAGAATTTCTAGCCATCATTTCCCAACCTTAAGCTCAATTGCACTTGGTTGTGCAGCAGGACTATTATTGAAAGCATACCAGCAATTCCCCTGCTGACTGCCTTAAACAAAAAGTCAAAGTCTGGTCTTAATTCTGATTGAGAGGCTGTTTCATGACCTATAACAGGCCGTTCATGCTCAAATACTCTCTAGTGTGGTTTAATTGAAGCAATTCTGCAAACAAGAGTGGGCCAAGATTCCTCCACAGAGATGTAAAAGACTCATTATCAGTTTTTGCAAATGCTTGATGTTAGTCGTTGCAGCCAAGGGTGGCACAACCAGTTATTAGGTTCTAGGGGCCAATTACTCTTTCACATATGACCAAATTAGTTTGGATTGTTTTATTATCTTATAAAATATAAAATGATCATTTGAAAGCTGCATTTTTCTATTTAGTTTCAGCTCCTCTTTCTTTTTCACATTTGTGTTTGGAAATATTCCAGAAGATTTCCCATTTTGGGTGAAACCATTTTTTTGTGAGCCACATTTTGACTGATGTAACTGATGTACTTTTCTTTCTACTGACCTAAAGCACACTGCCAAAACATGTTAATCAGGATAAAAGAGCAGAAAGATTTCCACTGGCTAAGTCAATCTGCAAGTCTTAAAACTGCCAGAGCTGCATTTTACCTTCGGAGGAGGAGATTGAAGGATGAAACTCCCATAAGCATACACCTATTGAAAGAGGCTGCAGTGAAAGCCAGAAAAAAAGAAAAGGAAAGAGCCCTGTGAGTTTTTAGTAGTCGATGTGTTTCATTTTTAAGATGTGCTATTTTAATTCTGCATTTTTCCTTTCTTTTATATTGTTGTGCTCCATTGAAAACAGAAATTTGTTTTTTTATGTCTGGATCTATTTAACAGTAGATGTAAATGCCTGGGAACTCAAGCAGAATGCTGAGCTCTGGTTTCTTATTAATCTTCTGATGTTGAAGTAAGTGTAGAACAATAATAAAGGGATTGGCCTTGATGTTCCATTTGTTTGAAGATATCTGTATGTAGCACAGTATCCCCTTTGCTGTCCAGGTTGGTTGTGATCACTTCTCTCGCTCCCCGTTGTATCGTTGTTGTTGTTTTTTTTTCATTCCTGCTATTTAGAGTTTGTCTGGTGTAGGACAAATGCATTTCGTCTTGTGATATCATAATTCAGTTATTGGATTTATTGTTTTACAGCGACAGTTCTTATTTCTCTTTTTTTTTTCCTTGGGTGACACTCATGAAAGATGAAACAATTCAGATATAATAGAAGGCTACTATGTTACACTGTCATGTAGCATTGCCTAGTGCTGCTGTGTTCACTGGGGACTTTTTACAGAGGCAAGCCAATGGGCAGATAGATGACGGCGAATGAGACAACAGAGAAGGGAAGGAGGGGAAACAAAACTTGAAATAAAAGACAAACCTCAGTAAGTCGTATATTCTCATATATGTGGAACGTTCAAGGCTAATTAATTTATGAGCAATTCCCCAAAGGCGGCAATTACTGACAATTATATTAGACACGATGTTACCTGTAACGCCTGGATCTCTTAGGGGGCAGACTCCTGTAGCTGGGGCCCTATCCCGCCGCTTTAGACGAGGTAATGAAGAAAATATAATGTCTTTGTGTGTATGCATTAACTTAAAAGAAATATATATATATATATATATATATATATATATATATATATATATATATATATATATATATATATGATATCCCTTATCACGTCCTAAATACCTCTATGGCTTGACATTTGATATATCTCTCTGTTAAGTTCTAACTGAGTAATGTGACTGTCAAAACTGCCATCCCTGGAGAATCAACATCTTCCTCACTTCTTTACACAAACTGTCATTGCTGAAGAATGAGGGACTACTAGATGACCTCCCCTTTTACTAACTCTTTCAGACAACGACAGCCACACCTGGGCCATTTACTATTTTGTTAAAATGTCCCCCTGAGCACAGTCACCCTACCTTGCCATGCTCAACTGGGGAAATGCTGTGAGTGTGTGGGTGAATGTGATTGGAAGAGAAAGAGAGAGAGAATGGGAAAGTCTGGGGGAAAATAAGAAATGAATCTAAATTCAGGGTAGGCTCACGCCTCACCAGCTTCGGTGGTTTTACATCCCAAGGGGTTAATACCTCTCACTACGCTGCCCTGCTCCAGTCTAACGATGTCAGGTGACCTCTGAGACGTAGCACTGGTGCCAACAGATGTAAAACTCTGTTCTGTGTTGTATTCAAGACTAGAAAGGTTGTGAATCTTTAAAAACGCAAATAACTGACCATTCCCATAATGTTGTTCTAATGAAGAATATAACGTTAATGTTTAATTCATTAAACAGCTCTATGTGTCAATATGTTTATTTGAAGTAAAAAATCTGAATTACACAGGAACCCTCAACACATTTTGTCTCAACTGGGAATTTTACACAAAGTGAAAACATAATATGTCTTTATATTCAAAGGACGAAGTTCTAAATATATGATGTTAGAGTGAAAGGGTACAACCACACAATGTCAGTTTTACACTTTTACAGATGCTGCACCTTCTAAGGATCAAACGTTTTTCCTTTCTTTTGCATGTAGCTTCTGAGGCTGCACATCCAGTTGCATGAACTTGATGTGCAATCTGCTTTGCAGTCAGGTCTTCTTTGCTTCCACATGCTCAAAATTATGGTGACGGTGGTAGCATAATGTTCTGAACAATCCTACTGTTTCATGTTATTGCCAGTTCTCTCTGAAGTTCCTACCTAATGTTTTCTTTTTCTGTTATGAAAAAATTGTAGCCAGCTGATTTATGGCCATGTGGCTTACTGGAAAATCTATAAACACTTTTCTGATTAGATGTGGGGAGATTACTCATGACGTTGTTCACGTCAAGCATTTCTGACTCTGTATAACTCACCATACCCTCAGTGTATAAACCCTTCAGACCAGTCGGGTCTTCTGGCTCAAGTCTGCTCTGCATACCCAGAACCAGAACTAAACATGGAGAAGCAGCATTTGGGTCTTATGTTCCACTTATCTGAAACAAACTCCCAGAAGACTGTAAAAGTACTGAAACCCTCGGTTCCTTTAAATCAAGATTAAAACCTATTTGTTTAGAGTTGCCTTTGACTGTTCTAGTTAAACTGTTGACTGTTAATAATAAATCTTCCTCAAACTCTAGGGTCACCTGTGGAGTACCACAGGGTTCAGTCCTTGGGCCAATTCTCTTTACTATATATGCTTCCGATCGGCAAAATTACAGACAGCATTGGATTCATTTCCACTGTTATGCTGATGACACTCAGCTATATTTATCCATAAATCCTGATGTATCCAATCAGTTACTTCGACTGCAGTCATGTCTTAATGACATCAAAAGCTGGATGACTTTAAAGGAGAAGTCCGGTCAAAATCAGAATTCAAACTGCTGAAAGTACATTAAATATAAAACTACTACATACTGTGCAAAAAATTTGACGTTTTTTTAATTATGAATAATTATCATTTAATCATGTTTATGTGACTCGGCGGACCCGCTGTTGAGCAAGTTTCAACTCTCTGTTTGTCACGGCGCACTATTTTCCAAGATGGCGACGACTGGTGCTCTGTACGAAGCAGAGAGTGATGAAGTACTTAGTGACAGTGATGAGAGTTCCGTGGAGCTATCATCATCTGACAGCGATATGGATTTTTTAGAAGAGTTTCTTGACAGAAACCGGACTTTTGACCGAATCCAGCGTACCTATTTCCATTGCAAACTCGGTCGGGTCCTACAGTATATATATATATACACGCGCGTGTGTGTGTGTGTGTGTGTGCGCGCGCGCTCGCCGCAGCGCCGGCAAAGCCGTGCTGCGGCGGAGCGCGCACAACCACACATCACATGTGGTATCCCTCCGCCCCTCTGGTCGGTAACCATCCCCGTAAATTCTAAATTAAAAATTAAAAATTTAAAAATAACTTACCGAAAATCCTCGCTCTCATGTCATGTTCAAAACATTCTTCTTGAAAATGGTCGCTGCATATGACGTGTTTTCTCTCTGGCCAGAAGTTAGATGGCAAATCCGTTCTCTTCAAGTTGGCAATCCAGCGCAGAGCCCGGTGGCTCATGAATCGGGAAGTTGAAATAAGCAATGTTTTTTCCACTTTTACCAGTTGTGTTGGAACATCCGATGGCCATGCACGTGGGCATTGTTGCTGTAACAATAGCTCTTGGGAATGTCAGCGGTGAAGTCCTCTGGAAATCTGAAAAAATTATTGATGATCGCAGCTGTGTAGAACAGCTCCTATTGACTTTGCATGGAAAGCGGAGAGAAATGCTGTTGCCGCTTCCGCATTTCCACGTCACAGGATGTGATGTCAAACACCCCTTACTGCCCAAATATGGGTAGTAATGTCAGCCCCCATACACAGTGATTCAGACGACAATTTATGTTTTTATTTTCTTATTGATTAAAGATAAGTTAATTAAATAACCACGAACGTATTAGTTTTAGTTATAGCTAATGATACCCTGATTTTTCCTTGTTGACCGGACTTCCCCTTTAAATTTCCTGCACTTAAATTCTGACAAGACAGAAGTTGTAATCTTTGGACCAGAAACTTCTTAATCAATCACTTAATCTGGATGGCATTAACTTGGCGTCTGGTAATAAAGTAAAAAATCTTGGTGTTATTTTCGACCATGACATGCCATTTAAATCCCATATTAAACAGGTTTCCAGAGTTTCCTTTTTTCACCTTAGGAATATTGCCAAAATTAGAAACATTCTGTCCAGGGGTGATGCTGAAAAACTAGTCCATGCATTTGTTACTTCAAGGCTGGACTATTGTAATTCTTTACTATCAGGAAGTCCACAAAATGCAGTTCAAAGTCTTCAGCTGATCCAAAATGCTGCAGCAAGGGTTCTGATGAAAATCAACAAGAGGGATCATATTCCTCCAATTTTAGCTTCCCTTCATTGGCTTCCTGTTAAATCAAGAATATAATTTATATTCTTTTAACGTATAAAACCTTAATAATCAAGCTGCATCATATATCAGAGCTCTGATTACCCCGTATGTTCCTAACAGAGCACTTTGCTCTCAGACTGCAGGTCTGCTGGTGGTTCCTAGAGTCTCTAAAAGTAGAATGGGAGGCAGATCCTTTAGCTATCAGGCTCCTCTCCTGTGGAACCAACTCCCAGTTTTGGTCCGTGAGGCAGACACCGTGTCTACTTTTAAGACTAATCTTAAAACTTTCCTTTTTGACAAAGCTTATAGTTAGAGTGGCTCATGTTACCCTGAGCTATCTCTATAGTTGTGCTGTGATAGGCTTAGGCTACTGGAGGACATCAGGGCCTTTTTTCTCACTCTACTGATTTCTACTGTTCTCCAGTCTACTGTTCTCTAGTTTTGCATTGCATTACATTGAAATGACTGTTGTCATTTCAGCTTTTAACTTTTTGCTCTCTCTCTTTTTTTCTTCATAGTAGGTACACCTGGTCTGACGTTCTGTTAACTGTGACATCATCCAGGGAAGACAGATCACCCGCTACTACCATCTAATGTAGAACAGATTTCTGTATCAATGTGTGCTTCTGTGCTTTTTGTCTCTCTTGTTGTGTCTCTGCTCTGTCTTCTGTAACCCCCAGTCGGTCGAGGCAGATGACCGTTCATACTGAGCCTGGTTCTGCTGGAGGTTTTCCTTCCCGGTAATGGGGAGTTTTTCTTTCCGCTGTCGCTCCATGCTTGCTCAGTATGAGGGATTGCTGCCAAGCCATGGACAATGCAGACGACTCTCCCTGTGGCTCTACGCTTCTCCAGAAGTGAATGCTGCTTGTCGGGACTTTGAAGCAATCAACTGGTTCCCTTATAGAGGAAATTTTTTACCAATCTGTATAATATGATTGAATTTGACTTTGTAAAGTGCCTCGAGATGACGTGTTTCATGAATTGGCGCTATATAAATAAAATTGTATTGAATTGAATTGTACTTAACTCAAACTTTGCAGTCCAATCTTTCTTGACCTGCCTCTATTATGCAACTGCAATGTACTTTCCTCTGTTTGTTTTATTTTCTTATTTTCTGTTCATGTACAGCACTTTGAACTATGTTGTTACTGCAATGTGTTATACAAATAAACTTGTTTGCCTTAAAAGACCTTTATTTTTTTTCCTGTCATTTATATACTATGCATATAAAGCCTTAAAATAAACCTTTCAAGAATCATTACAGTAGCATATTCAAACATTGAAAGAAAAATTATAATTCTAATCTGTGTGTCTGTCTGTGTGTGTGTTTTTTTTTTTTTTTTGCAAATTCTTGAGTGCCACCATTATTAGCACTCCCTACAATTCTATGAAATATGTCAAAATAAAGCTTTTCCTTTGTGTTCTAATTTTTCGTTTCAAAGATTCAGTCTCTAGTAACATGTTATTTAGCGACTTTATGTCTTCCTATTTCCATGGGGCATGGATATGGTTTGACATAGATTCCTATTTGTCTTAACTCCTCTTCAAAATGGGAAAGATAAGAGAATCCGACACTCAAGTAAGGCAGATGTGCGTTGATCTTAATAGGTAAACAATTGTTGCGTGCCCAAACTTGTATACGTCTACCATCACTGCACTAATTTCAAAACCTTAAAAACAATAGGATGTCATGATCTTTGGGTGTTTGTGTTAATTTTAGGTTCCAGGATCCTGCCATCTTTAATTATTCTCCCTCAGCCAGAGCCATCATTAATTAGTAAATCTTACTCACCTGAATTGTAGGAAATTTGCGTTTATTCCCTGTTGCATTTAAGTTCTGGGTTTTGGTTCAGTACTTATCACCTCATCTGTTTGGTGTGATTTAGTGAGTTGGTTCCATTGAAATATTATTGTCTCCAGTATTCGCCTGCCAGTGTCTTGCTGCCGCATTGGTCCTTCACATCAAACCACGACACAGGAACTATGACAAAAAAAGGCTGCGAAAGGATTTAAGTTTTTCTTACCAACCTCCCACACTGAAGAGAATACGTAGGGAGGTATGAAAAGTTATACTCCAAGGATCACTATTGGACAAATGCCGCATAGGGTGTCATTTAGGGCTCATCAAGTCTCCATAAACACTAACAAATATGCACATTATAATCAGGGGACTAAATGGATAAAATTATTTTGCTGGCTAACCACAAAACATAAAATATGTGGACATGCTAAATGCTACAGAGACAGTAATTTCAACAGTGTGCTTTGGTCAGATGGGACATATACAGGCTTTGTTAAAAGCACCTCATGCCCACTGTTATATGTGGTGGACGATGGGTTTATGTTTTCTCAAAGGTCTTTTGAAGCCTTGATAAAATGCTTGCCTGTGTGGATTCTTGGAAATACCACAACTTAAGATGAAATTTAGGCTAAGCCATAAAAAAATCTAAATAGTTTTTCTTTCAGCAAGAAAACTATTTAAACTTTTGGCCAAATCAAGGAAGAAATGGTTTCCCAGACAGAAAATAAACATTTTCTATGGCTATTTCAGTCCTTGTGCCTAAATACTATAACAACCTTCGAGGTGAGCTTAACAGAAGAGGAATCCCTTCATGAATAATCTTGAGAGTTTGCACAGAGGAATAGATAAAGATCTCTCGGTGTGTGTGCTTCAATCTTGTGAAGTGGTATGGGAGTAGACTCCATTGCCAAAATGGGTTGCATGCACAACCAATTAACAGCAGGGGTGTCAATAAACGTGGCACTAGTAATTTAGTAAACATCAGTTATTTGTTAAAGTGGGTTTTTTCCCCCTTAACAAACAATGAGCTTAAATCAAAGGCTGGATTTTTCACCTTTCTCAGTAAGACATTTTGCCACAGCATTTTCCAGATTAATTTATGCTAACCTATTTTTACCTCATTATACCAGGATTGTCAATGAGTGTGGAGGGCATGGCAAATGTTTTTTTCACAGAGCTGTCTAAATGAAGGTAGTTCAATCAATAAGGGCTAATTTAGCAAAAATGTTAGCGGGTGAAAAGTATAAATTATGTGCATGGACACTCCACTTTCTGTTTACATCCACTTTTAATCTTTGCTGTTGTGTACGTATAAAATCCTGCAGCAGACGCCTCTTCTGGAATTTTTGTTCCTAACGGACTTTCCAAAAGTGTTAAAAGTTCAGCACAAACTCCTGGTCTTCCGGTGCACCATGTGACAATCTGTCTTCTCTCAGCCCATTTTCTTGTACTATGAAAATGCAGTCTGTATGATGGGGGGAGTCCATGTCTCACTGTTAAACACAGCTAAATTAGGGCTGAGACGGGTTGTGGGCGAGGGGGATGTGGTTGTGGTGGGATGTGCTGCTGCCAAAGGGTGTGTCAGGGCAATTTATTAGCTTGCTAAGCACAGCTGTGTGTTAAAGTGTGCAAGAGGGAGTGTGTTCTCAGCCCTTGGCAGCTTAGCAAGCTCAATGACTGTGGCACAGCTGTACCACTATTCTAATATGGAGTCATTATGTCCATCCACCCTGCGCCTCCAGAAAATTTACAAACTTAAACGTAACACACCAAATTACCGGCAAAAGCTCGGTTGACTATCTTGTGGTCCCGTGCTTTTTTTGGGTTGGGTTTACCAGAAGCGATGCTGTAATTCTGCTCTTCAGACTGCGTTAGCTTGTACCACTCTGACTACACAAAACATGTGCAGCTGGTAACAGGTGTTCAAAATAAAAACATAGATTGGTCCCTCAGGGAGAGGAGGTTTGGCTATATGCTGCCGTGTGCAAGTGTGAAAATTCTTGGTGTGTGCGTAATTGCATGTTAATGACCCCCTGTTGTATTCAGCAGCGTGTCGAGCAGAATATCAGGCATCCGAACCGGGGTAAAAGATAGAGGAGCACAGTGTTAAGGTTTACATACCGCCTGCACCTGCTCAAGTCCTAGCTCTTCATTTTAAGGCTGATGCAGGTGCGGTGTAAACTCACCTTGAGAAATGCAACCTGCAAGACAGGTTCATTGTGTACAGCTAGTAAACTGAAAATTACAAAATATACTGATGCCCTCCTTTGTTGCATGTTAACTTTTGTTAACATGTTTAGCTGCAGTTCTCTGGCTCGATCAAAATGTCCTTGTAGAACCATAGGTTTAGTAAAACATCCATGCAGGTGGGGTCAAAAAACATGAGCAGCATGACTTTGCCAGTTGTTGTAGTTTTGTGAGTGATGAGAGATGGCCCCTAGTGTTGTTTTTGGTCAACGGTGGATTGTGGCTTACAACTCTCTGATGTACATCATTTTTTGCTCAGTTTCTGCTATTGCTGAATCGTGAACACTGAGCTCAAGAGAAGCAAGTACTTTAGGCGTTGTGCTTGGTTCTTTTGTGTCCTCCAGAAAGAATCATTGATCCTCTCCAGGCATAAATATGGTACATCTGAGACTCCAGTGAAGGTTCATCTCTGTTCAATGTTTTGTTCATTTGTGGACTATTTCTCCTACCGTGGTTCACTAGTATCCCAGAGTCTTAGAAATATCTTTGAAATCTGTTCAAAACAAATGGATGTCAAAGACTTTGCTTCTCATCTGATTTTTTTTAGATAGAGAAGTTCCTGTTTCTACAGGTTAGGTAGCAATCTGGCAAAAATAATAATTGGGTTAATTAGAAGTAACTCATGATATGAAATGGGGGGAGAGGGGGATTTCTTTTTAACATAAGCAACTGTTTTATATCAAATCATCATTTGAAACCTGCATTCTGTTTAAAATGAGTTTGTCTGAAATGAAATAGCTTTGTCAAGCTGAAAGGTGTGACAAAACATAAGAAATCTGGGGCGGGGGCGGGGGCGTGCTCTGATGGCGAAGGTGTGGAGTGCACGACCCATGTAGTGAGGCCTTAGTCCCAGGTTCGATTCCGGGCCTGAGGTCCTTTGCTGCATGCCTTCCCTCCTCTCTCAAACACCCTTTCCTGTCAGCCTATTGTGCGGAAAAATTAGCCACTGGTGCCACAAAAAATCTGGGGAAAATACTTTTTTTTTGCATTGCTACAATTTATTTAAAAATGTAAGCAGAGTCAATATCAGAGCACCTGCAAACTATAAATTTCATTTGAGAGAAAGGAGACACTATGACATCAACAGCCCCTCCACAGATTTACCAATCCCTTCCGAACGGCTGGTTTCTAAGCCCCATCAGCAATCCTTCGCAGTAATGAGGGGCTTTTGGTTCAAACTGATTGGGCTTTAGGTCGTGGGTCCTGCCGCCCAGAAATATGAAACAGCTGAAGAGAGGTGTTGTCATAACACAACAGATGCAGGCATCGGCACCAAGATAGTATGAAGGGCTTCAGGTCACCATGCTTAGAGATGCAGCTCCTTTAAAGACCAAACAAATGAAGTCTCCAGACTATTATGAAGCAAAGTAGAACACACACACACACACACACACACACACTCAGTGATTGTGCAACAACACCAAAACAAGCAATTTTTCTCCAGCTGGTTGATTAGGTATTACAGCAAAAGGCTGCGCAACCATGGGCAAAGGAACCAAAGCCCCTTGTTTGTCATTTATTTTGAAAGTAATCATTGCTCACCCAGGCACAGTGAGGTAATATATATTTATGCATCTTTTTGGAAATGTAAGCCATCAATTTTTCCCCCAACCTTTTGCTTAGAGAGCAACTGTCCTTAATGATAACACTATCATTTAAATGTCTTTTCTCTCCATTTTCCTTGTTTTTCTCTCTCCCATTATCTCCCCAGTTTGCTCCAGTTTTTTTTTCTCTCCCGACAACACAATGTTAACAAGCTCTCTTTCTGTCCTATCTCGTCTAGGTGAGACATCTCTGCAAAATGACAGGGCGAAAGGGTGCATGTATGTGTTTATTTATTTCTTTTTCAGCTGCGAATCCATCCATGTGCACGCGCACTCGTACAAGGGGTGTAGCTGTGAGATGCATCACATATGACCACCAGGCACTGTCAGGGCTCATGTTGGCTCCAGCGGTAACAATAATCATGGGATTTGATTGCCAGTTCCCTTGCCCTCTGTAATTGATGAGTCCAATATTTACTCTGTTACCTGTGTGTTGTAAACATTCATTATGGGCTTCCTTCTCCGATAGGTGAGCAAGAGAGGAGAGTGGGACACGTCCAGCCTGCAGGGACCAGCTGTCATTTTGACTAATGACAGAAATGAATAAAATCTCATAATTACTTTAGAAAAAAGGACAGTCTCCACCTTATCTCAGGCCAATATGCATTTTAAAATTTTTTGGCGGGTTTATTAAATTCCACCTCGGCCCCCTCTTTGCCACCAGGCCCACCCCCTCCCCTTTCCTGCACCCTCCCCCCACGGTAATACATCACAGACAAAAGCAGGTTCTCAAATTTCAAATTTAATTTTCTACTCACCATACACACATGGTCTCTGTAATCAGATTGTGTTATTATTGTGTTTCTATTGACATTAGCATTGATATTATTTTGTACTGTGTAAATATCAGTAACTGTGCATCTAGTAGATCTGCCAGGAAAGGATTATTGTTTTTTTGTTTGTTTATATTTTTTTTCCTGATGCTCTATAAAAAGAATGTATTTTTTAAGCATCATATCATGCAGCTTTTAGTATCTAAAAATGGTTCTTTGAATGCTGTGATGCCATATTGTACTGTATTGTGTTAAACTAAGTTAAAAATATTTTTTAGTAAGATGTATTCTCCAGCATAACACCATGATTGTGAAATCAAACCTTTAAATGCCTCCAATAGCACTTTGCAAATGTACAAAATCCCCTTGAACTTCTTCACATTTAGTCACGTTACAGCCACAAACCTATATGCATTACATTTAGATTTAATGTGACAAACCAATGCAAAACACTGCATGATTGTGATCTAGAAAGGAAAAGATACAAAGACTGTGAAATCTGAAATGTGTGGCATGCATTTATATTCACCACGAGGCTATACTTTGGCTGCAATTACAGCTGCAAATCTTTTGGGGGTATGTAATGACAAGCTTTGTGGAACTAGAGACTGAAATTTTTGCCAAATCTTTGCAAAAAGCTATTCCATCCAGCCTAAATTCATTTGCAACCTCTAATAGTTTTTTTTTTCTGGGTTGCCTTTTTTTTTTTTTTAGCTCTATTCATCTTCCTATCAACTCTGACCAGATTCCCAGCCCAAAAGCATGATGCTGCCAGCAAGTTTCCCCATGTTCATGGTGTGTTCATAGTGATGTGTTGTATTAGTTTTCTGTCACACAGCCTTGCCCGAGTTGACCAAAAAAGCTTAATATTTTCGTCAACGGACCACAGCGCCTCCTTCCACAAGTTCTCTGTCTTCCCAACGTTGCTTCTCAAAAACTAAAATTGGATACCTTATGGCTTCAATTGAGCAGCGGCTTACATCTTATCATTCTCAAAGAAGTCTGAGTGCACACATCTTAGTGTTCCTGTTAACAGATTCTTCCACCTGAGCACTGGATCTGTGCAACCTTTCCACAGGTACCATACCCCACTTGGCTTCTTTTCTGATCAACACTCTCCTTGGCCAGCCTGTCACCTCAGTTGGATGGCCATTTCTCAGCAGATTTGTAGTTGTGCCATAGTCTTTTGATTTTGGAATAATGACCGATACACTGTCTGAAACGTCCTAAGCTTTGGATATTGGTTTATACTATTGCTGGAACTGATTGGACATATTTGGCAGTATCAGAGTGAAAGAGACAAATGCATCTCACACTTTTATTTGCAATGGACATTGCTTCCATTTCGCAATTGTATGCTCTGATGTTTTGGTCAATCACATAAAATCCCAGTAAAATAAATGGAAGTTTGTGGTTGCAAGGTGACACAACATGGAAACATTTAAGGGAAAAGATGATGTCCATGAGGCAATGTACATTCCTCTGAAACAGGACATCAGTGAGATACATGATGCAGCCTGACAACAAGCCAGCACAGGTCAGTCCGTGCTTTTAGAGCTTCCTGTTGTGTATGTGCTGCTAATTAGATAAGTCCTCAATAATGTGCATTTGTTTTTACAAGAACCCAGGAGGTTCACAGTGCACCAGGTCTTCGAAACGGGTTGCAGTGCAGTGAAGTGCAAAGCTCTCAGCCAAATCAGGTATCCAAGATCGAGGCATGATTAATGGCTGCAGGAATGGGGGGAGAGTCAAGCAGAGGGAGGGACAGATATGGGGAGAGACAGCAGCGAGATATACATTATATACACTACTTAGACAAGTTGACTCCTTCGTGCCATTAGCCTTTACAGGAGGCCAACCCAGTAGGCCATAGTTTGGAAGTAAATGAGTGAACTGATAGCAGATAAATATGAGCATCTACCCACTGTTTGGCTTTGCATGTGTCTCCACACTTAACTCGTTCTCTCTGTCTCTTGTTCTGCAATGATCTCCCAAACACACTTGAAACTCAAAACATTCAAACCAAACTCAGCTTGATTCCATTTGAGGAGCTTCCCTCTAATGTCTTTTTCCTTTCGAGGGTGGAATCCCACATTGAAGCGTGTAATGCGCCATATTTGTGTCTTATGGGGGCAGACAGCTGATCGTGTCCATTTGTCATGCTGTCAAGTTAATTACCAGATTGAAAAGGGGAATGAAATTACCCCTGCGCTTCCAACAGACACTGACACCTCCACACCGGGAGCACACTCACACACATAAAAAACCTGCATACTAAAGCGCCCTAAGAAAATGTTCAGCGTGCCACTGTAGCAGCTAACAGTAGAGGAGGGAACAGCAGCAAAAACTATGGGTGATACCCATAGCTTTTATTGCATGTACAGTATGTGTGTGGTGGAAGGAATGCAAAAGAAGATTACCTTTGCGCATTTCACCTTGCAACCATCAAAGGTAAAGAGGAAATCTTTTGGCTCTTTGAAGATCTTGTTTAAAAAAGTTTTCTTTACTTTAGTCTTGCTTTCAAGGTTCACTGAGAAACTGACTTTTACCAGCCAGTGAAAAGTCATTTGTATGGACTTTACTTCTTTTGCAAAGAAGTTTGTGTCCGCACTCATATAATCAAAGAAGACAGTTCTTTGATGACATGAGTGTTGACTCAAAAAAGTGAACAGATCGTTAGTGCATAATGAGCAGAGGTACTTTGGGCAGTGAGGGGAGTATATCCTCAATTAATGATGGCTTAAGAAGACAGATTCAGGAGAGTGGAGATTACACTCTACTCAGGTGGGTCTTCTGTCTTCTGTACCTGAATTAGGTAAAATGTACTTTAAACAAGAAGGCAAGAGGCGTATTAAAGTCTTTAGGCACAGCAGCAGGGATGTTCTCTGGTTCTGAAAGTTTTCCAGTGCAGGCATGAGTATCTGTGGAGAGAATCTGCTCTCAAATATTTTGAGAACAGCACCAAAGCATTCCAGTACTGACAGTTTTTAGAGGTTTAAAAGCAAGTCAGCACTTTTTTATGTCTGTGGCTCACAAACAAAAATATCATAGGCAGGAGAAGTAGACTTTGATGTGCTTGTTGTGCAACTAAATGAACAGAAGCTGTGCTGTTGTAAGGATGGAAGACAACCCGAGACTCCTGGGAACTAGGACAAAGAGTACATGGGCATCAAATAGGATATAAAAGACAGGTGATTCCCTTTTGTACGTTCGGTGCAGTAAAAACCAGAGATTTATGTGTAAAAAGACAACTTTTTTCTCCCAGTCTGAGTGACATTAAATCAAACTAAGCCTGTTTTAAGTCAGTAACAGTCACCAAAATATGTTCTGTATCCTAATGCCATAATAATGAGAGAGAGAGATTTTCATTTATAATCTTAAACGTTAAACCGTTAAACCTTTACAATGTTTTTAAATTGTTTTTGAAAGCCAAGATGATTATTATGGCTTTGTAAGCTTTTAATAGGTTAAATCACAACATGAGGTAAACTGAGGAACACCTAAGGATGTATTTTAAGGTAATACCTCAAACAAATGTCTCCCTTGTGTGACATCACAATAAAAAGAATTAAAAGAAAACACCCAAGACAAAACAACGAATATTGTGGACCTCCATTTGTGGTCCATTACTGGGTAAAATTTCAAGATGGTTATAAACAACATGAAAAGGTCCAGCTATCATGCTTTTCAGGAAGGTGGTGGGTTCCGTATCCTGGGGATGAATATCTTTTTGGTGAAAATGTGATAGTAAAATAGACTCATCATTATTATTAAGACTGAGCCAATATAGGCTTTTGTGAAAGGGTATGCGAAACCTTTTGTGCATAAGTCGTATGGTTAATACTTGGGATACATGTCAGGTATGTGTCTTTTTATACTTTGTCCGTAACTCTCTGCCGTTAACTGTTTTTACTAAGAGCTTTATCAAACACTTCCTCTAATTCTGCCTTATTTTAACAGCTACGATCCTGATCCAGGAGACCCAAAGTAATTTGTTGCCTGTTTCAGAACAGCCCTTCTAACAACTATTTTCCAATAACCTTGTTGATCATGTAATTACGCTGCTGTATCATTATGTTTCCCCCCTGGAAGGTTTTAAAAGAGCCATCGGCCGCCTATTTAAGATGTGATGAGGCCCAGTGACGGCCCCCAGATGGCCAAAGTCCCGCAAGAGTGGCCTCTGTGACATCACTGCAAATGGTGCTTGACAAAGCGTCAGCACGGCGGTTACGGCTCGCAAAATAATGCGCGACGGACGAAAGGACAGGGCCGGCTTTACGTGCGCATCTCGCCTCGTGGCCTTTTACCCCATTCCGTGCCATCACCCGGAGTAGGCCGGGCTTTCGGGAAAGGTGTCAAGCACGCAGCATGTATCGCTAAAGGGAAAGCTGCTTCTTGTCAGGTGATGACAAGTAAGTGGCAGGCGCGGAGAAATTAAACACATCACCCTGATGCGCCCCTCCTCCCCACACCCTCGTGCTGTCAATTAGCTTCAATCAATCCTGTCTTCCCATCCATCAACGCATAGTAAGCACCACCCAGAATATATGTTATCTCAACATTTCTGTCAGCGGTTGGCAGCGAGGGCCTTGTGTAATTGTGCTGCCACCCTGGACAAAATGAATGCTGCTGCCACTGATCAGAGCAGTTCGCAATACAAACCAAATGAAACCATACGGGTTTTCGGTTTGTCAGGACATGACGGTCCCTCAGGCCTGTCCAAAACCTGTCGTCTTCTGATGGTAGATGCGAGGCTGAGCCGCAGAAAGGAGGCAGAAAAAGTCATCTCCTGGAACGACGAGGCATGGTACGCTTCTAACGACCCTCCTCTCGGCTGTGTTTTACTAAAGCGCGGGGTGAAGTGGTGCTTATCAATAAAGTAAGTCTGCAGCTGTGTATTATTAAGAGGTGATGGCGTGCAGGGTTTGCTTGGCTAAAAAGGACTTAAGTGGTGTGGGAGCGGCACTGTCAATCTCAACCTTCCTCTGAGAGTCAATTAGGAGATAAACAGAGCTGCATGTCTTTGGCAGTGGTGAGAAGGCTGATAGGCTGTCCCGTGGATGTCCTGGGGCAAGGTAAACTGACAGTACAGCTTTGCCATCAGGGATGGAGGACGCGGGAACAGTGCACGACTGGCCTACCACTTGAGAGAGTATGTGGGTTCTTATGTCAGCGTGTGTGTGTGCGTACGTGGGCATGTGTTTGTGTACTTGTGTGTAGATGTAGGTATGCCCCTTTAGCTGCCTTAGTTGAAGAAACTGTTGTAATGAAGCCTCTCCAGGATGAATCACTTTGAAGGGCAATACTGATGATTGTGAAAATGATGCTGAGGTGATGACGATAACTGGTGCCGTGATGGCTGCAAATTAGTCAGTGTTCTACCACCATGCAATGTTACAAATGCTACAAATGTGCAAGAATGGATTTAAGATGAATAAATAATGTGCCATGCAGAAACACATTCATCTGAATGTGCATGTATGAGCAATGCTTTCACACATAGCGTATTGTGAGAAAGAGAAAAACATGCAAATGGGGAATAGTCATTACTCACATTACATCCTGTAGGCAGTATATGTTTTTCATTGAGTGCACTGTGAGTGTGAGGGAGTAAACAGATGTTTACTTGTACTATTTACTGTAAATGAGTCATAAAGTTGACATGTTGAAAGCGTTACTCAATGTTCATGAAACAGGCCAAATTTACCAGATATTCACATAAATATATAATAAAGTACTTTACATTATCAACCTCACACTCTTCAGGGCCATGGAAAGTATTCATTGGACCCGGTGGAGTTCTTTGTACATATGTGGCACCTTGCACCCCAAGTCTTTTAACGTCCCTAAATGTTGGAACCTCTAGACACAAAACTGAACTTTTCGGTCTACATGTAAAGCATAACCCTGAACACACCTTCTCCATTGTGAAACAGGGTGGTGGCAGAATCATGGCATGGGGGCGCTTGGCCATTTAAAACATTCACATGGCTTGACCTAAATCCTTTTATTCTAGCAGTGGATATATTTTCGGGGTCATTGTCCTGCTGGTAGCTTAACCTCCACCCCACCCTGATGTCTTTTTCAACTCCCTGTGGGCTTTCTACCTTGATTGCCCTGCGTTTAGCTTTATCCATCCCAACGCTGTCACAATCGTGTTTCACCATGGGATGAGGTCTTGGGCAGCATTATTTTTCCAGATGGTTCATTTTTGTCTGTAGATGTGCTGATAAAGATATAGATCACAGTAAAAAAAGAAAATTCCCTACTTTACAAATGTGCATTGCTTTGTTCTTGTCTCTTACATTTTTTATTAAAATATACTGAACTTCGTAGTTGTAGTGCGACAAAATGTGAAAATGTCCTACGGGTATGAATACTTGGCTGATTCCAAATCAATGTGCGTTTAACTGCATTATACAGGTGCAATACATTTCCTCCAAGGGAATTATAAAATGTTCATTAAGTATATAAATGTATTTAGGTTGTGCACCAGCAGTGGCTTATTTCATATAATTAAGTGTGTCAATATAATGAGATAACTTTCTAATATCTTCTATCGTCTTGTCATTTCATTTACGCTCAATACTTAGCTGATAAAAAAAAAAATCAACTGATGAATTTTAATGAACGGCAGGCCATTATTACCTTCATTATTTTCCAATTAGCAAACCATATACCACATCAGCTTAGAAGTAGCAACTACAATGCCGTGTCGTAAATGTATCTCCTTTACTATATTTAAATAAGAAGAAAACCAAATGTAAGGTATGGCAGCCCATAAAGTGTATTGTCCATAAAGTGTATTGTCGGAGTTTATAAAAAATGGCAAATAGAGGCATTTATTCTACAGCATGATAGAAGAAAAACAAACATTGATGTTAGACAATAGAAAGCTAAAATAATTTTTGCCTTTATGATAGCAACAGGCAACCTGACTTCGTCAACTTTTTCAAACCAACAGATTTATATAAAAAAATGCAAAAAGGCATGGAAACATAGAAAGGAAATACCGGCAGAAGAATCACAGAATTTCTGTATTCTGTGTGAAATTGAGGAGTTTTTACAATATATATTTTTTGTGTTTACAGTGAATGTGTCAATGCGAAATTTTAGATGTTTAAATGTGCAGAAAATTTGTTTAATTCCTTTTTTTATATTGTTTTTTACCCTCCAACCCCACAAAGGCTGTGCAGTTATGCTGATTTATTATTCTGGCTGGGTTTGGTGTAAGTAAATTCAGAGCGCCACCTATCTCCCCACATGAGAGTTGCCTCTCCAAAAAACGAGCCCTCTTTAGCAGCCATTTTCAGCAGAACCAAATCTGAGTCTGACCTATTTTCTGCATCCTTGCACGCTACGTGTTTAAGGGGGGAAATTTGTATATATATATATAAACGCTGCCACTGTATCTGAGTCAGCTCAGTTATTGGTGAAAAAGAGCCGTCATCTGGTGCATATGTAGCGTGAAATGGGAGTGGCGGGCGAGTGACACTGTCAGCTTGTTTTCTCCACCTTGTCTGTCGGTCGTGGAGCATAAGAGCTGGTTGGCTAGACAGGCGGGGGCCACAGGGTCATTGTGTGTGTATGGAGGGATGCGCCGAGTGAATAACCTTTACTGGTAACAGCTGTCAGATCCACTGGAGCAGAGCAGAGGACAGAATACCAGGTCTAGCTCAGCCCAACCTGGACACAAGGCTGGTAGGGGTGGTTAGCCGAGTGGGCGGGTTAGATTACCTTTCCAGTCTTGAATGCTGAGCTCAAGGGTTTTGATGGGTGGCCACCAACGTGCCTTGACGGGGGTCTCGGCACCCCTGGCAGCTCATTGTTTAACACATTGCTCATCTCCTTTATTTTCCCCTAATGCAGATTCCATGCACAGCAGTGCGGCGCACACTGACCCAACGGTGTCCCGGGACGCCGCCTTTGTCGAGGTGTCATTCGCCAATGTAGCATCTCAGCATGGTTCGCCACTATGCGTGACAGGGGATGCTGACCCCATGAAGGGGGATTAGCACCGCACCCATTGTCTGAGGGCAGTATGGTGCTGGATTTGGCTACATGGCTATTCAAGCACTGTATTTCTGTTATTTGGCACTTGACAGAGACGCTCAGCGGCCTCTCTTTTGTTCCCCATGCAGTATCAGAATGTGTTCATGTCATGCCCCCGGCCGAGTAGCTTATTATCTCAGTTGACATGACAAGGAAAGGTGCGATGCTAGATTCTGTTATTGCTGTCTGCAGCCTGACCTGCAGGTTAGGATGTTTTTTTCTTTTTTAATGGGTTAGGTAGAAGCTTGCTACTCATGTATAATTTACTGTTGATTCTCTCATCGCTGAAAGGGGAGCATGTTGACCGAGACTTAACCTAAGGTTGGGTTTGATGTTGTGAATGCAGAATTAGGTTTTTTTTTTTTTTTTTTTGGGAACGGCTGTTGATTTGGTTTTCTTTGGAGTCGGATGTTATTTGCAACAAATCCTGATTTTCAAAGCGATTTGTTATAGGTACTGAAAAAAATAGATTGCAGTTAATACATATTCATTATATATATATATATATATATATATATATATATATATATATATATATATATATATATATATATATATAGCTAGGTTAAACACAATCACAAAAAGAATATTTTATAAAGTGTACTATTTACATATTTTGCCTGAGATCCTACAGAAACCTCCTGTTTTTGTAACTAAAACCGTGTGGCTTCTTTTTAGCTCCCAGTAATGTGGTAATGGCTGTTTAATATATCTCTGTATGTGTTCAGAGGCCAGGAGCCTTTGCCCAGCCCTGTAGCACTCTTTTCTATGTTGAGAGACCAGTTTGGGCAGTAAACCACTGTGGAAAATGGTGATGGATGGCTCCTTGTTCGCTCATAGAATAGAGAGGCAGTAGAGTGTGTTTTTTTCCTCCTTTCTTTTTCTCTTTTAGATTAAGGCAGCAGCTCAAGGAGATACAGGTTTACAGTAACTGTATTTTTTTCCCTGCTGTGCTCTCTGGAAAAGCTTTTTAACCCTTTGAACTTCTTTCATTTTTTCGGCATTCAGGGCCACTCTAATGGCAACCCCCTCCCCGCAATATGTTGGCTTCTCTCCGCTCTAGTTTTTCAACTGAAAAACCCCCCAAAACAAAGCAAAGGGTTGTTTAACATTTTTCTCTGTTCTCATTTCATTATTTCAGACACTAAACAATGAGCGAATGTGAATATTCCTCCCTGCTGAGATGTGGTAAAACACTTTCACATGTTCACAAATTACGTGATTGTTCAGCAACAGTGCAAGCACTGCCAAAACATGCACCGATGCCGATGTTGATGATGAAGTAAACATTGTGACTTTAGCCGGACTTACAGCTGAATTGCAGACATGTGTTTCACTGGACTGAATCTTAGCTCACCCCCACTAGCTATGTTTATGTGTAGAGTTTCCACATACCTCTTCAGGATGTATTGAAGTAGGAGGCTTCGCTCACTGGTGCTGTACCAAAAGACCAGTCACCAGAAAAAAGAGCTCACACATTAAAAGTAGCACAGATTGTAGAATAGGTACTCATCTTACTTGTTATTACAAACCAAACTGATTCACAACTGCTTCTTGTTTCTGGGAATTACAAAGGAACCCAGATGGCAGACTCTGTGGGGAATGCCTTTTTGGTTTTTATTTGTCTGCTCCTTGTCTCCTGTCCGGCTGCAGAGTTGATGTCACCGGAAGGTGAGAGAGTAGCTCATGGGGAACTTTTCACTGTTCTTACTCCACTTCCACTTCCCGCTGGAAGTAAAGGCCACCATAAAGGACTTGATTTTTGCTGCCATCGCAGGCTCACCACATGGAGGGCTGACTCTGTCATCATCTTCATTGCTTAGAAACCTTCTGCCTACGAAGGACTTTATTCCTCAAGGAAGGTTTAGCTTCTTTAAATGATGCCAGTGATGGCACATTAAATGACACAAAATGTGTCGGAAATATTTTACAGTGACTGGTGTCCAATATTTACATTTTGCTCCTTAAGACGAGTTCAGGTGTGAGTTTCTCTCAGGAGATTAATCTGGAGTTAAAACACAATATAATTTAAATCTGTTCTGCTTTCCATACACAAAAACTGGTAGTATAGAAAGTAAGCTTGTTAGTTGGGCTTGCTGCTAGCAGGTTTGTGATGCTGCCAAAATGGTGATGCTCCTTTATTTTCCAGACACCTAGATTTGTCTTTTGTTTAACTGAGGAAAAACAAAAAAGTTTCTTTCACCCAGTTGACACACAGTGCGCAGCAACATGTGGTATCAGGGAGAGGCTGCTTTACTCTACTGGTCCAATCTCTGGACCCCGCAAGCTCCTTCTCTAACATTTCATAAAGAATGCTCCACTTTAGCCGTTCTATAACCGTAACTTTTATAAGCACCTTCAAAACCGATCATAGCATTGTATGGTTTACAGCATTTTTCAAGAGTTATGATAAAGCAATATTAATGAACATTTAGCATGCAATAACCTCTTTATCCGAGGTTGACAAGACGAAATATCTACTCGGCAGGTTATGGCACCAAGCTGAGTTCAGCGCTGAGCATGAGGGTGAAGCAGAGACAGATTCCAAGGTAAAAAAAAAAAAAAAAAAAAAAAAACAACAACTAAAAAACATGATATCCATTTTAAAACACCTGCCACGTTAAACTTGTGAAACTGCTGCATGCACAGAAGCCGAATTTAAGTGCAGGACAGCGGGGTGTTTTTATGTGACCTTGTTGTAGCGAGGTTGGAGAGGTTGCAGTGATTGCAGGTATGCAGGATTTGCTTATTATTTATTCATATGAAGATCTTAAAAGAGCTGAGTGAACATATTCTGTCAGATTTCTAGAAAGGATGTGGCTCTGTAGCAGTTCAATTAATTTTAATGCCCATCACTTCTTCAAACTGGAAAAAAAAGGTTATTCATTGTTCATCACCTTGATTTCACTATTGTTTTTCGTGTCAAAAGGCTGTCATCTAGGCAACAACACGATCAATACAGTAAGAGAAAAATACGCAAACAAATTGAGCACTTACCTGTGCAGTCAGGTTGATAGATATCAGTCAGTTTAAAAACATTATTTTTTTTATGGTTTTTTTTATTTTTTTATGTTTTTAATTTTTTTATTATTCTTTTTTTTGTGAGACAGCACATCATGTTTTGTAAAGCCCCACTCTGTAACAGCAGGGAGGTTCTCTCTTTGGAAACAATGTCACTTCATAAGAAGTGGTGTTCATACACTGAGTTAATGCATTAAGAAATATACTTTTTTTTGGTTTATTCTCTGTGCTACTTTATAGAAAAAAAAAATGTCCTTGCTAAACTGCATGCTAATATGGTTTTTAATGTAAGTGGTAATCAAATATAATAATCAAAATATCCCTTTTAAAACTTTACATTTTATACCAGCACACAATTATCTAAAATTGAATAAAAGAAATCTCCATAATTTTGTCTGCCACAGCAGAATATGGGTTTCAGCACCCAGACACGACAGAAATCTGGAAGAGTTGCCCTCTGTGGTTTAGGTTGCTTCCAACCGACTGGATCACCATTTTCATTTCCAATCAGCCCCATAATTAAGGGGAACCAAACCAGAAATTATCAATCAGTTAATTACTGGGATGCTGCATAACAAATCCAGCTCCTGATTGAATCCCAGTGGCTGCCCTCACAAGATGCTGTCGCCTTCCAAACAAAAGTAGAAGGGGTTGGGTGACCAGCAAAAAAGTGTAGCTTTTCTATCTGTTTGTCCATCCATCCGTTTTTAAAAAATAGTTTTTTTTCTCTTAAAGTAGGATATTGACTTATATTTGATTTATTGTGTTTGACCTGTGGCTTGGCAGTTCTCCCTGTTTTGGGCACCAGTTCCTTTCTTTGACATTGTGGGACAAGAAATTCGCAGAGTAGCCCAAAAACGCAACCACCCCTGTGAACATAAAAGCAGAAGTAATCTATTCACTGAAGGCCATATTTTGTGGTTTCCTTGTGCTTGAGAGTTTCATAACCAAAACATAGTTATGCTGTACATAATATAAATAATGTTTAAGTTTAGTTGGGGGAAAAAAAGGTAATTATTTTAGCTTGCCGATGCATGGCTGAATTCAGACCAAAAATCTGTAGGTAATATTTTCCGTATGATTCCTTGTCTTTTGACATTTTCATATTCGACATATTTACTCTGTCCTAACTAAAGTGCTGTATGTGTGTTTAAATACTGTGCTCAATTCACTTGCAGTAAAAACCCCAAAACAATTACATTTCTGCTTCATTCGTTTTCTGCTTTTTTATGTGTCCAATAAAATGATTTCTCTGCATCCCACAGAAACATGAAGTCTCACCCAAAAAGCATGCAGAAGGGCCCCGGCGGGGACCTCTGTACACCACAGTGCAGAGTGATTCACTTTACTTTATTTCCACTTATAGAGAAAAAAAAAAAAGCAGAACCTGTAAATTGCTAGGCGTAGGAGCTCTTTTCCTGTCAATACATTTTCACTGCCCCCTCAAGGCTCCGGAGAGTCAAAATGCATAAGAGAAGACCAGATAGTGTCAGCATCCTGCAGCTCATCTTTAAAAATAAATGTTGACTGTATAGAATTAAAAGTAAAGTCCTCTGTTTTGTTTTCTTAACTATCTTTTTGTGATTGCTCTGAAAGAAGGATGTCGTGACAAGAAATTGCTACAAGAACAAATGGAAATGCTACCTTCCAGGTTGGCAGGTGGGTGATTTGATGTGGAACCTATGTGAGAAAATACTACAATGTAAAGTAGGCATATGCAGGAATGAAATTCTCACAGTACAACAACTTTGTTTAAAAATATCACAGTTTCACAGCATTGTGAAATGATGTAAAATATAAAATTATAAATATAAAATATAAGATATAGAACCATTAATCAGATCAAATTTGCAAAAAAAAAAACATGTTATGATTATAATAATTGTATGTATATTATTAGTCTATCGTTATTTGGATTTTTATATGTAGAGTCAAGCAAAAATGAAACCCCACTTATTTATTTATTGTAGTTTGGCTTGTTATGCAGAGTATTATTAGAACTTTTTGTCGCTCTACTGCTAACAGAAACACACGTGCAAGCTGATTAAGGTTGGTTAATGAGTCAAGCTTCCTGCTTGGGTAGCCAGCCTGCAGTCAGTTGCTCTACAGTGGGGTCCTAGTCAGTGGCGGTTCTTACAAAAACACGGCCCTGGGCGATCCCCTCTTTCGGTGCCGTATTTCTGTGTCTATAATCATAGAACACACTTTAGTTTGCTTTGAATATATGCACAGTTTTGTCGTGTTCGCAACAAACCATTTTGCACTTTTGTGGTATCTTATGTCACAGTCCGACACAAAATATGGCATAATTATGAAGTGAAGGACAATTATGCATGTTTTTATTTTTTTTGTCTGTTTGTTCTGTTGTCTTTTTTTTTTTTAAGAATCAAAAAATAAATCTGAAATGTGCAGCATTTCTAACCCTAACCCAAACCCTACCTCAGTCCGCTTTATAAAACACCCATTAATAACACACAGTGCAAGCATTTTCCTTCACACACCTAATTAGGGATGAGAGTCCCTAAAATATTTATGACTCCAATCCAATATGGTGTATTTTGTGATTCCAAAATACAAATTATTGGGTTCACAAGAACAGATTTTAGCTGTTATTTTTTTAAGAAAACCAAGAGTATACTATTTCGAGGAATTGTATTGTTTTTAAAATTCAGAGCTGCATTTTACAAGAACTGTAACAAATTGAAAAATATTACTCTCCAGATTTACAGTCCTGGCTATAAGTCCGGTTTGAAGTTGAACAATCTAACTCATGCTTGATCAGTCAAAGTATTTGCAGAAAAACACTGAAAGAGTAATTTAGCATCATCAATCGGCCATGGTTTACAGCCATATTTTAGGACACAGCTTACACTGTGCAGAACACAGGCGGGCCCGATCCGCCTGTGTTAAATCTGCAGGCGGAAAACTAACAAAAATCTCAGTCAGGGTGCAACTGGCAGAACAATCTGGTGATGCCCTCTGGCAGAAGGATGCACCTGGATGATAAGCCACATCAACCATGTCAAAATATGCCTCTGTAATGCTAAAATAGCTTTACCTAGGTAACAAAGAAGGGGTGCAGCAACAGTTTGCAGTTCGTTTGGCCTTTCATAAAAAAAAAAAAAAAAACTTTCAATTGTTGTAACGTCATGATGTAATTATGATGTAGTTTTGAAAGTAAAATATTCTAAAACCCTAATATCTGTATTTGGTCAATGCCTAGTACAAGCCACACGTAAGGACTTCCACATCATTATAGCAAAACTCTCCCTTAATAACCAATATTTCGCTATATACAGCCTCAGATGTAAACATTGGTATAGAAGCTTTTTTTGTGAGACTGCTGTTTCTCTTTAGTCATGCAGTGTAATTGGTTTTCTCATGGCCTCTCTGAGCGTGACATAGACTGCGCCTTGCCGCAGACCCGAGCCCGTTCCAACATTTCTGAAATGACCCCATAGCTGGCATCTTCAAGATGTTTTCTGGGATCTGCGGAAGCTGGACCGCAGCAGGGTCCTCTACTGGTGGCAAGCAGGACGGTGTGGGGAAAGAGGAGGGTGGCGGGGCTTTGGAATGGCGCTTAAGAGGCCAAATCACCGAATCTGGGCCCAGGGTTGTTTGGCAGGCAGCAGAGTGTGAAATTTCCAGAATTTCTTATGTTGGTGGTGCAGCTGCCTTGTTGCCCACACCATTGTGTTGTCAGACAGCAGCTTGGAAAAGGACTTGAGAGCTGGAACAAGAAAGTGGAAGAATGTAGATGTGATGCTTTTCCAGCTTTTGTTCAAAATGTTCACAATGCAGATAGATGAGAAAATTGGTAGGTGACTGATTTTTCTCCGCGTATGATATGGCTTCAGCAACAACTTCAGTTATGAATGGTTGAATTGTTTGTGTGTTTCTCTGCATTTCAATTAGTCTTGTTCTTACTTTGTTGTGGCTGGTTTCTCAAAAGAAACAAGGCGATCCAACGCAGCAATAGAGTGAGAGATGGCTTTGAGACGAGTTCATTAAAACATTAAAATTACATGAACACTTGTGTCCTCTTATTTTCTTTCTCCTCTTTGCCCCCATTTACATTTACAGGACAGTCAGTTGCAAGTCGCCGAGCATGCCTAAATAATACATTTCAGACACTGTGTTGTTGTGTCGCAAAAGTGCAATCACATATTATTTAGTTTCTTTTCATTACTGCAAGCGTAAACAATCGGAAAACTTCAGTTGTTGAAGCCCCGTGCGCTGATCTCATCCCTGCTGCCGGCTTCTTCCCCAGTTCATCTCGCCACTATCTCTGACCCTGCCAGGATACTCTGGTTGTCTCGGTCAGCTGGGTGACAGGTCGCAACAGCTTGCATACTCATGAGTAAATGCGCAGCACGCAGACGCCTAAGTTGCGATGACTTCAAGGCATGCGTGTTTAAGTCACTACTTGATGAGAATGATCCCTTCAGGTGATTAGGTCGTGTGCAGGTGACCGGCAGCGCCGTTTTAGCTCAAACTCTTTGCCCCTCTTAGGCTTTCTTGATCTCATTACCCTCTTATTCATCCGCTACCTGCCTGGTTCTTTGCCCTCCAGATTTTGTTTGTTTTTCTCTTCGCTTTTAGGAAGCAAAAGCAAATAGAAAGGGAGCAAAGAAAACTGAGAACGAGAAATGTTAAGCCGACTAGAGTAATAGCGCCGCTCTTTGTCCCGCTCTCATTATTTTCGCTTTGATTACAATCTGAAGGAGCTCAAGTTACCCTAATTCGGCCGGCCGAGGCTCTGGCTGAAATTGTGCTGTGCTGAGTGATGGTTGAATTGAAGCTGCTGGAGGTAGGTGGAGTGGTTTGGGGCAGGAAAACGCGGTTTGATCAGGCATAAGAAGAAAATGAAAAGTATTTCAGAAAAACGGATCAAAAGAACAAAATTGCACAACAAGACGCAACATCTGCAGTAATAATACGAGAAACATGCAGCAACGTACAACAATACACAGTAGATTTTCGACTCATCCGACATGGAGATGTAAACTATGAGACCAAGCGTGTAATTCCTTCAGGGGCGATTCGATGCCAACAGGACGTCTTGTTTATGCCAGAGTGTCGAGAAACAGTTCCAGCCTTGCGCAGCTCTCTGTGAATGGAGGAGCGAGGAGCCATGCTGGGATTCTCTGGCCAGTGACGGAGGTACCGCAGGAGGGGGGAGAGAGTGCAGAGGTTGCCGCTGCCTCAGGCCCCGCAGCAGCTACAGGACACTAAACACTGCTGAGGCCTAGTCCTCTAATCACAACCTCCTGCTCCCTCCATCTGGTCTTAAGTCGTCACTCCACTGGTTTTCCTCCATCCTCTTTCCTGCTGTCTCACTGTCTTTTGAACTTGTGGGGCTGGATGCTTCTTTCAGTTTTGATTTGTTTTCCGTCCTAGTTGTATAATTGTTACATTAGCTGCAATGGTGACAAAGCAACAGTCTAAAAGACGAACACTATAAGTTCCCTTTAAATGCTAGAGGAAGCAGAAAAGCATATCACGGGAAGCACACTGTTAAGTCCGCTGTGCATTTTCATGCAGCCCCTTTTGGTGTGATTCCCTTAAATAAGATGCAGGGCAAACAATAGAGTCCGGGAAATTAGAACACCAGTCAGAGACGCAGCCAAAAGCCCCGTGGAAAATCTGGAGAAGCTGCAGAAATCCACAGCTCAGGTGGGAGAATCTGTTGACAGGACGACTATTTTCATTCAGTCCACAAATCTGGCTTTTTTGTAAAGGTGTTGACAAGAAAGCTATTGTTTAAAGAAAGCTGTGAGAATACAAAAAAAGAAATTGGATAGGTCCCCTGGATGGGCGGGTTTTTCTTTCTTGAAACATTTTCTCTCTTCTCCAAGAGACTTCTCCAGTCTGAGGAGTTCCAGGTAAACTCAGCCTAATGAGCCGTACCTCCACATAGTGGAACAACAAGTTTAACTGTGACAATCAAAACTGGTTGCTCACATGCAAAAGAGGACCATCAGGCCGCCAACCCATTGTTAGTGCGCCGATGTCCACTTGTTGCTCCCAGGGGGCTAAGTCATGTTCGGAATAACACAATTTTAAGAGGGGAACAATTGGACCCGGATGCCACCGCTCCAGTTTAAAGAGCAGTTTCTCTTCACAAAAATGGCTTCATTCCCCTTTGGAACTAACGTATCTCTCTATACAGGATGCAAACATCTCCATCCCTAAATAAGGGACCACTGGCCTGCAGAAGAGTGTTAACCGCAGAATCTTGGTGTGATGATGTTGCCCCTGTCCTTTTGGCCAGTGGCTGCTATGTTTAACTGGTCACAGTCCTCCTGGTAGTGAACAGCATACACAACACCGCTCTGTTTGTGCCAGGCGACCGGATCTTTGGGGGGAACCCGTCTTTGCCCTAATGTGTTTCGGGGTTCACTCATCTTAAGGCCAGCTGTCGGGAATGCTGGTCGCCATGAGAAGTTCTGCTTGCATTTTGTCATAAATCGTCTAGTGGACAGGTCAGACACATGAATTAAGGAGCTCTAGTCAGATGACTTTCCATTTATCATTTATTTCTTGGTCATATTTGTTTTTGTATAATATGTTCAAACAACGGTATATATCCCTTTTCTTTCACTTAGGTTATGTGCGACTTTTTGTTGTACTATACATACTTTGAAGTCTGTGGCTGTAATGTCAGCAAATGTTGAAGGGGCAATAAAACTAATGCCCAAGGCACTTTTAATCTGTTTAGTCTACAAATTGTATTTATTGAAAATAAAGTCATACACATAGATCATGCATATCTAGATGGTCCAGCTGCTGAACTATTTAAAAAAAATAAATAAACAGCCAATTGATCTGGAACACATTTATTCAAACTGTCACTGCTTTATTTTCCCACCCGTACAACGTTTCCCATGTTATGTCCCTTCTGCCGTCTGGTCACAGCACGTAATCTGATGTAGATGGCAGAAAGTAACATCAGACAGATGTGAGTTTTCTAACTATGACACTCTGTCACTTAACTTATCAGCCCTGCACCACAGTTGTACTATAGCTGCGTTGGATTTTGCTGCCCTTAATGATCAGATTAGAGTTACTAATTAAAAAAGGAGGGAAAAAAAACAATATTACAAGCTGCCCTAACGCTTCTCTGGGTGGTGATGAGTGAGGGCAAAGTTATTATTCTTTTGAACTCCTGCGGTGTGGGGGGAAGCCGGCAGACATTTAAAGCAGCATGACGTTTAGTGTTTGTTATTTCTTTTTTACTTTTTTAATTCCTGGCCTGCAGATTTATGGCTTGATAATCCCTTAAACTCTTTTTTTATTTATTTTTTTTAACAAATGCTTGAATCAGGAGCGACTTTAACTTTAGATCCAGTCTCTTCTTAGATCTTCTCTTCTTTTAAACATTTTAGTGCAAGTCAACCCAATTATTATCTGCATGCATTTTAGGATTCTTTTGAAATCCATTAAAAATGTGAAATATTCCAATAGCTCCAGAGTAATAAGGCTCACGTGGCACTTTTATCAAACACCTGGAAGCCCATTTATTACCTCTGTCAGGACATGTGCTTTTGAAAAAAGCAACACAGTATTTATTAAAAAAAGAAGAAGAAACAAAATGTTTAACTTTAAATAATTTCATTAAAACAGAAAATCTAAAATGCTAATCAATATGTGATGTGGCAAATCAAAAATGATACATGTCAGTTTAAAAGACAGGGAAGTTGATGTCAGTCAACAAAGCCACCGGTTGACTCCATGACCGACTTTCAGTCTTAAAACAGCTTTACATTAATGCAGGATCTGCAAGTTTTAGTCATATATAATTTTTAGACTTTTTAGGAACTTTCTAAAATAATTTTACATTAAAAACAATGTGGAAAATAACCAGAGTTTAATTGATAATTTCATCATTTTGTCAGTTTTTTTTTCTACCTCTATCTCTCTGGCATCAAACTCCAGTGCTTTTAGACCTAGTTTACCAAATTAAATGGCTTCTTAAAGTACACAGTACACTTAATAAGTATTATTTCAGCAGGTTTTAGCAAAGTATAGTATTATATTATCATTACATGTACTTTTTTATGAGACAGTGAATAATGTTATTTAAGCTTTTTTGCTGTGCTTACCTTAACATACAACAAGCCGTTTTAAAAGCACAATCAGGCTTATTGTGAGAAAGAAAAACTAAAGTTCATGTAATAAACAACAAACAAATCAACAAATAAAGAAATTTATAATTTTGAGTTGAATATAATTAAGTCTGTGTATATAATGCCAATTCATAACAAATGTCTTCCTCAAACACCAATATACCATCAAATCGGTTACTGACATACATTTGAATTCCTGTTCATACATGCCCATTCAATCCAAGTTATATAACAATGCAGTCAAGTGTATTTAATTAGGTAATTTGACAATAACTGTTTTTAGCAGAAACCTAGTTGATTGTATTGAGACTTTGCAACAATCTCTCCTCCTGAACAAGTGTAAAGACGGAGGATGGTTAATTGCACTGAGCTGCTGTCATTCCCATTAATAATAGGTGCTGCTGCAATAGTTACCACATCACAAATTTTACATGGAAACCAGCTGGAATTTTTTTCATATAGCCAAAATTAGACTTTCTAATATGCAACGGAATAGTAAAGCAGCTTTTTTTTTCCAGCTTGTTGCTGACCAGCAGTGCACAGCAACAGGTGAGGGAGGAGTAAACTGTGTTGCTCTGTCTTCCTCACAGCGGCAGAAAACAGCAGCACTTCTTCTGACATCTGAATAAAAACATTGTATACCTTAGATACCTCATCATTTGGACATGTTTAGCATTTTAAGAACTTTTGAATGTCTAATCAGGTATTCTGGCCCTTTCTCCCATTTCTAAAAAGCGAGAAAAAAAAAGAAAACAAGAAAGCAATGTGTTTTGCAAGAAAAGTTTAATTTACTACATTTTTTATATACATTTTCCCTACTAACCAGCTTACTCTAAAGTCTGGTGCCCACCAAGTTATTTGCAAACTTCTCAGTCAGCCATGACTTCATTTGTTTCTGTTTCCCATCAAGCGTGACTGCTCGACAGCCCATCCGTATAATTAAAACGACCTTAAAGCATTTTCTCTGCAGAGTTTTTCCAATATTTTTAGCCTGGTCATTATTCCCAATGCACAGATGTGGATTGTCAAGAAGGAGAACACGGACCTGACAGCATCACACTCCTGTTGTTCCTTTTGTATATGTAGTCAGGCTGGTGATGGACCTATTTCCCAATTTATTCATTCAAATGTCAGTTATACAGACAAATCTGTGCGGTGCCAGGGTGGGGCAGGATTTTGGAGCTGTTACAGCCTGTCAACACCGTGAGAGCACGATCATTAATCACCATACATTTGATCAGAATGCAGCAAACCTCTACTGTTTCCTGTGATGGAAGGACAATGGAAGGCTGTGTTAGATCTTGTTCCGCTAATTGGGTTAGTCTAGCTAATGGCCATTTAGATGGAGGATAACAGGGAGGCATTTTGCTCCATAAATGTGATGATGGATGCTTTAGCTATCATGTATTTAAAATGTGCACAAGATAATGAAAAAAGGTTGATGGCTTATGCTAATGCATGGCTCTAACATGTTAAAGGAACACTGTATTTTGCGTAGATAAAAAAATGCACATTGCCACAATTTAATATTCTACAACTATTTGTTTTATTTTTCCCATTCCTACTCCTAGTATATGGAAATATGTAATTGAAAAAAAAAATAACACTTGGAAACAGGAGTGGTTCTCTGTTTTGAGGAAAATGTCACGAGAAATCAAATAACCCGCTTTTTCTGTTTCCACCATAATTTTCAGTTTTCAGTGACATTTTACATCAGACTCATTTGAGAAGAACAACAGCTTCACTGTATGGAGACGTGGGAATTGAGCGGGGAATTAAAATTACAATACCTGCATGACCAGCTGCCCGACTCACATTGCTCAGCTGTTATATGCTCCTCTGTGCAATATCCTGCCACTGAGCCCTGTGCAAGGCACACTAATAATGGAGCTGTCTCCGGCATACGGATTTGCTTGTGCAAGTCATGAAAATTGGAATAGTCAGAATGGAAATGTGACCGTACCCACTAAAATGGGCTAAGGGGCCTTCAATTCCCCAATCAAGGTCACTGTGGCAGTTTTTTGTGGCGTCCAGCGGAAATGACTGCCCAGTTGGTAGAACACAGTTTGCCAGTTTGGGACTACTAAGAGCAGCTTAAGAAATAAAATAAGCATGTCCACATGGCTATTGGAGCGATGCTAAAAAAAAAGAAGAAGAAAAAAGAAATGAAAAAACAATAGCTGCCTGGTGTCCTTGGTTCAGTGTGTCTCTCTAGCGCTGGGGTGCAGTTTCTTTTTGGCTGCCAGCGCAGTTTCTGGCCCCGTTATTTCTTTCCAAATGAGAATGAAATGTCGTTTGTCCCCACTATGAGCGAGCGGCCGCTGAGATGAGGAATAGGCCCACCGCTTCGCGCAGACTAACGTGACAGGCTGCATGATATCAGTTAGTCAAAATGGATTGCCACTTCAAAATGGGACAGTTCAGCCGAGTGTTAGCAGGACTCTGAATGGAAGAAAATAATCAACTCTGAAATGTATTCAATCTATTTTCATTTAGTTTTAGTTTTGGCTGCCATGTTGTTTCTCTGTGGGTTGAAAACATTTCTTGGCACTGTCACCTTTATTTTTTTCTCTTTGTGAGGGAAAAAAAAGTGAATTTGAGACACAAATTAAAACTCTTTTATTAGCAATCTTGAAAGTATTTCATAGCATCCTGCTGTGTTTAATAATTTGCATTCAGCTGTATTCCCATGTATGAAATTAGCCGGCGAAGATTACCTTGGTGACATCGACAGTCTTCTTCAGTCAGTTTTTAATTCCCCTTCAATTTTAATCTTTTTGTCACGTTACAATCATGAACTTCAATGTACTTTATGATGATTTTATTCAATAGATCAAGACAAAATAGTTCACATATTGTGAAGTGGAAGGGATGTTATTTTCTTTTTTACTAATAAAAAACGGAAGAGTGTAATTTATGCTTGTAATCATAAGCCCGGTGACAATACTTTGCAGAACCACCTTTTCCTCCAATTATCTGCACGTCTTGGGTCTTTCAGAATGGATGGAGAACGTCTGTGTAGAGCAGTTTTTAAGAAATGCTGCAGCAGACATGCAGAAGTAAGTTCTCTGGCCAGATGAGAACAAAATGTAACTTCTGTGGCATTCATGCAATACATTGTGTCAAGGAAACGTAACATTGCCTGTTAACCTGAACACACCAACCTCACTGTGAAACACGGTGGTGCCAGCATCCTGCTGTGAGAATACGTGTCCTCTTTTTTCTTTTTTTCTTTTTTAGTGGGGTCAGTGAAGCTGGGCATAGTTGACGGAAATCAAATAAAACAGGAATATGAACAGTTGGCTGTCAAAGACACATTCCAGCCAGACAACTCTTACAATGATTTGCTCTTCTTGTGATCTGAAATCAAATTGTCCAAGCTTTTGCTTGGAAAAACAACAAAAATGCACAGAAAAGTCTCAATTCAAACTGAGAACGACAAACCATATAGGAGAACCCAAACTTCAGACCCTCCACTACATGTCCCTCGTCCAATAAATCTGACAAGCAGGTAAAAAAGTGGAGCAAACAAAGCAGACAAGCCTGCGCATGCATTCAGCTCAACGCTAACTGAGTTAGCATTAGCTGCAAGCAGAGTGAATGGGGGTGACAGGTGTACGCGGAGGACTGAACTCAATCAGTGTACTCTTTTTTTTTTTCCCCCTTTCTGCATTTTGTACAGACAGGAAAAAACATCTACATCTGCTCAGGAAAATGTTCTTCCCTCTTGTTTACACATTCCTCTCATCTTGTACTAGGCACGTAGTAAGAGCATTTAAAATGCTCAAAGTAAAAAAATAAATATTTTAAAATAGAGTCAGAATATTTAGAATTTCAGACTAAGCTGAAGTTTAAAAAAAAAAAAAAAAAACAAGGTTTTGATTATATCTTTGACTGGTCTCGACAAACATATCCTGGGAGGGGATGTTAGCAACAGACTCTTTGGCTCCTCTGACGTGTCGGATGGGTTCTCTAAGCATATTTGGTGTCTTCCTGCAGATGGCCTCCATTTGGTTTTCCCACGATTTTGGAAGCTGGGTGAAAACTTCAACCTGTGTCTCGCATTCTTTGAAACTTTCCTAAACCCAATGTTCTCTATCTGGAAATGGTTGCAGGAGATCGGAGGTGCTACTCAAGGGTAATGCTGTTGCCGTCTGCAAAGCGTAATTGGTCTTCAAAAATGTATAGGTAGGAGGCAAGTGTCAAAGTAGCAGCCGCGTCAATGCAGGTCTTTGCCAGCATAACACTGCTGTACCAAGATGTGCAGTGTTGGGCATGTTACCTGTCTGTTGCGTTAACATGAGGCCAGTTTATTTATAAATCTATACGTATCAGGTTAGTTAAGGCTATATTGTTGTGTCGATGTTTGGGTGATGTTTTCGAAATTTGTGAAAATTACAGTGACACTCTGTCAGTCCTGAAAAAATAAACCCATATACCTGTCATAAACTAATTAAAGTCCTTTGTTGTTGTTTTTAAATTGGTGACATTAGTACAAGTTTAGAAGACTAATCTAATTTGGATACATCCCTGCAGAGTTGTTACCTGACTCCGCCAGATAGATTTGCTCCGCATATCCATCTGGAAACCTTCCGTTGAAGTAATTTTGGGAAGGGGCGAAAATACTGGTCAGCTGATTGGCCTATGTTGGTGATAGACGGGCCAAATAAACCAATCAGATTCGTCGTCGCTCTGTTACGAGCGACGACGAAAACACAACCACAAGCCAAGCTACTCTTGCTGCTGCAAGTAAAGGCTCGTTAGCTCAGCAGAGAAATACTCTGTAATTCCGATAAAACTTGCTCGATAGCCGCGCTAACGCTAGTTTCATCGGCTGAAGCCGCCATGTTCTTTAGACTGAACTGACGTGCTTCCCGTTGCGTCACACCTCAACCCGCCTCAAAGCCAACGCTGATTGGACGTTCGTTTGGTGAACGGCTCCAAATTTTCTTCAACGGAGGGTATCCACACTGATCTGCGAGTGAAACCTTGAAACCTCGCGAGATCAGGATGGTCTCACGAGGCTAGCAGAGTTGGACTAAAATCCATGATTTTTAATATTATTCATCCATTACAAATATCTGGTCCTCAAATATTATTTTTTGTGATTAATTACCTGTCGTCTTAAACAATAATGGCCTTTATTTCACCACGTGTGTCTGCAAATAGGCGACCCGCCCTCCCCAACCAACCTTCACTTTGCCTTTGGTGACCTGCGCACCGCTTAGACCCTGGGGGCTCAGGCGCACACACGCAGGGGTCAATCCATTGCTCCTGGACACGTTTGATTCTAGGGCCTGTGCAGGCACACACATTCTCACCCCACAAGCACATCTGGTTTCCAGGATGTCCCTCATGAATGCAGACCTTTTAGCTGCCGTTACAGGCGGGCTGCTAGTGTTAATGACTGGGGCACTGCTCGGCTCCCGGGATGAAAATAGAGGAGGAGGATGCAAAACAGAGGCAGCCATTGCCTCAAAGAGGTAACCCAATCCATGTAGTAGGAGCTGCGGGTGTGTGTGTGTGTGTGCGTGTGTGAATGGCCAAAGGGGATAGGCCAGCCAAAGGTCCTCAGGGTCAGAAGAGGCTGCCACAGCGCCAGCGCACCTATGTGCCAGGTCTGGCTTCCTCCCAAAATCGCTGAGAGGTCAGAGCAATTTCCGCCAGTCAGGAGTAGGTCAGGGTCCCACTTCCCGTACATATCAGTCAGTGAAGGATGAGGAGGAGAGTGCAAGGCCTGGTCTTTGTAGAATTACCTTCCCTAATCCCCAGAGTGTCAGGACTGCATGGAAAGTATTCTGTTGTTTTGCAGGGCGCGAGGTCACGTGAGGGAAATTCGAACCAGAGACTGTACTTCTTGGTCGGCGACTTAAAATGTAATTATTTCATTTAGAAATGGCTTGGAATTTCATCACAGGTGTCGTTTTTTTTTTTTTTTGTCCTGGTTATTGGCAACGTCCCACATGTTTTCTGTTAAGTTGTTTTAGAAATGTCAGAATATCACCCTGCCTGAAAAGGGAGCAAAAGAAAATGAGCAAAAATTGCTTTCTTGGCAACTGGAAATGAATACTTTAAGGATAATAACGATTTAACTAGCTCACAGTTGAGTGAGTTGTTTACCTGACTTTGCCTTGACACAAAAAAGGAGGTTATGTCTTTATCTTCTGCGCTTTCCGTTTAGCTTCTGAATCCTCGCAGAAACTATCCATCACTATCCACTGCAGTGTAACCTTTTGGGAGAGAAAAACAACCAAAAAAAAAATCACTTCTCATTCAGCAAAATATTTTAGAAAAGACAGAAAATACAACACTGACTTCCTTCTTAACAATGGCAAAATGCAGGTAAAAATATATAAACTGTTACATTACCATGACAACCAAACATATGGTAGCTCAGGTGGGTCAACATTCATCTCTTATGCAAATGATTTACCCGTACAGGCTTACATTCAGTCCTGGTTAAAAAAGATCAGCTGAAGTCCAAGTGGAGCCTTTAGTGTTTGAGACAAAGTCAATTCTGAAGTCTGTTTTTGGAACATAACAACAGATTATGCTACAGATTATCCCCATTATCGTTCTTAATCTGCAAAGGTGCTCAAAGACAGGAGAAATCGTACTATCAAAATAAAACAAATGGATGCATGTGTTTAATGTATTGGGGAAAAAAAACGAAATTGTACATCAGCATCCAAGTATTGTAAGTATTTATCCTGCCAGAGAAGGAAGTTTTCATATTCTCATCTGTGTAAGATAAGACTTCTGAAATCCAAGGGAAGCTCTCATGACATTAGGTCTTTCATGAAATCTTATCATCAAGTAAATTTGCAGTAATACGTATTCAGGCATAAGCCTAAATGTTTTACCAATACTATTAGCCAAGAGTTGATGAATTTTTATTAAAATAAAAAGAATCATAGAATCCATATGTCCATGCATAGATATCTGCCCAGCTAGGAGAGAAACCCATCCAAACCCTCCTGTCCCTCCAGCTGCCACAAATGAAAAAGATAAAGTTTTAACTGGAAAAGAGCAGTAAAAATATAGAAGTTCCAGCTTCTGGAAAAAGAGTCTTCAAAATCATTAACCCAGTGCAAAAACGAAGAAGAAGAAGAAAAAAATATTAGTCTGCTTTTATCTTCTTGCACTTGTCCCCGTTGCAATAACACATTTCATCTGAAAAACAGGAGCCAGGCACCGGAGCAAGCGGGCGGCCCCGCGTGTCACTCGAGCTGCTGATAACAAAAGCATTCACCCTGTGCACCGCTAAGCAGTTACCACATGATTTTATGAGAGCTGCGCTCATTTATGAGCGCAATCAGATGCAACCCAGTGCCCCACAGGATGTCAGCGTTAGCGCCCCTCTTTGTCCGATGATGATGGACTGTCAGCTCAATGGCGTTATTGTAGCTCTAGTGGCCATCCGGGGAGTAATACATTGATAACAATATCAGCTCATAAAAACAGGCTGGCGGAGGGAAAGGTCACTCCCTTTTGCTTGCCCAGTGTACCTCAGTCTCCTCTCCCTCCGTTTCATGATGCCTCCATGGATTCTTCCGTTATCTCTCGCTTTTTAGGGCCTCTCAATCGGGGTGACGAAAGCTGCCCATCAGTGTGCGGGGAAGCTGGAATGTCATGTTTTAACTGGAGTTGGAGGTATGATGACAGGCCAGACAGGGGAGACAGATGGCAGCGTGACATGCCCAAGGTCATCTGGCTTGCCACTGTCAAGGCACCTGCCTCTTTCATTCTTTCATTCTTTGGCAATTCTCGTCTATCATTTCTTATTTCTTCCCTCCTTTCTTTGCCTTTTTTGGATCCCTAACCCATTTCCTCTTCCTCACCCTCCTTCGTTCTTATGTTTATCACTCTTTCCTACTGCAATATAGGTCACAAAGCCTCCTATACAGCCTGCTGCCTATCTCTGCTCAAACACACTACCCCCCCTGAACTCTCCTCACGCTCACATTAGCGCTGTTGAACATTTATATTCCAGTCTCACTCATTTGTTTCCTGTTCTTGTTCCACACAACTGTTGATTTGGAAAAAAAAA
This sequence comes from Fundulus heteroclitus, assembly GCF_011125445.2. Taxonomy (NCBI): domain Eukaryota; kingdom Metazoa; phylum Chordata; class Actinopteri; order Cyprinodontiformes; family Fundulidae; genus Fundulus; species Fundulus heteroclitus. The sequence continues at coordinate 18,132,582 of NC_046369.1, forward strand.
AAATGTGCCAAGCTACCTTTGTCTCCCGAAGTCTTGCCCCAAACAATCCTGCCAGCAGAAATGTAGAAAGAATCCAAAAGAGTTTTAATTACCTGTGCAGCCATGCCTGGAAGGTTGTGCTCTGAGAATCCCAAGGGGCACGGGGTACAGTAAGCATGCCATGTCGCAACACAAAGCCTCTTTGTCTTAAAGGTAATTTCCAACAGGAGGTGGTGCTGGGGGAGACAAAAAAAAAAAAAAAAAAAAAAAAAAAGCTGTGGGAATAGAAAGAAAAGTTTTTCGGGAGAGGAAGTTTGTTTCTGCCTGCTGCCTTTTCCATCTCTGCAAAATGTTTTTTCATAAGGTTGGTAGCTGAATCCCGAGAAGAGCAACGAGACAGCACGGTATCCTCTCCTCAACCAAATCTTGTCAGGAATGTTCGTTTCAGCTCAGCAGGCAGAGCTGTTTGTCCCCCCGAAAAAACTACATGCACTTCTCCTGTGATAAAGAAAACATTTCAGTGTCGATGCAAATAAAAATCAAGTTGGGAGGGTGAAAAGTAAAGCAGGCAGAGGAAGATGTTTTTTTTTTTATATTATTATTTTTATATGAAATTTACATTTTGGGCATATCCAGCTGCAGACAGCACAGCAAGTGTAGAGATTTGTTTATCAAGCATGTCTGACAGCACATGCCCATCATTGCCCCAAACTGTTAACCTCGGAAAAAAATATATATATTTTTTTTACCCTCCGGTGAGGCATGCTCAACTTTCACATTCTGCTCGGCACACAAGTGGCCCATCCTAACTCCTAACAAGGTGACAAGAGCGCCGTCCCGAGGTGACATTTCCTTCCACACGAGCCGCCTAAAACAAATAAACCCTCGCATTTGTATTTGAGAGATGCCATCACCCTCCCCCCTCGATCGGTGACTCAAAACAACCTGCGTTGTGTTTATGAGCATGTGTTTATGGCTGGTGTTCGCAGCCATCAGAGCTGCGCCTCTCGCCCCGTGATTACGCTTCTTGTTTATTTATTTATTTGTTTGTTTGTTTGGCAAAAAAAAAAAAAAAAAAAAAAAGAGAAAAAGGCCCGAATGCCACCAGAGGAACAAGGCAAAGGCTGATTAGACTCGAACGGAGCACGGATGACGAGATCTCTGTCTGGGGTGAAACGGCATCAAAATCACACTGGGGTGTGTGTGTGTGTGTGTGTGTGTGTGTGAGAAAGAGAGAGAGAGAGAGAGAGAGAATTGAAGCATTAAAATAGGATGTGGAGGGTGAGTGGAGGTGGTGGTGATGGTGGGGGGTAAAAACTGTTTCAGATCTTCTCATCTACAAAGGATATTTTGTGAATCGAAAGCCTTTCAGCATGGAACCACATGTTTTTTTCCCCCTTGAATAGGAATATGCTTAGCCACAAACAGAGAACATATGGATGTATTTATGGTACAACTTTGTTCTGGTAGTCTTGAATGTGAAACGCTGAGCCTCTAATAAAATAATAAATACATTTTTTTTAAAAATCCCGCTTCCACCAGATTCTCAAAGAGGAATTTCATTCTGTAAGAACAGAATCATGTGTTCAAGGTAAACGTTACTGTGATCCGTCACAATTTCACTTGCACCTTCACTTGCAGAGGTGTGCGTTATATATATACGTTTCTTTTTCTAAGGGTGGGACCTAAGTTTGAGCTGAAGAAGGGCCAGAAACACTTGATGCTAGACAAAGTTAAAGAGTTCAGGATTGACGTCTCGATGAAGAATTTGATTCTGTGGAGCAGCTCTGGTGTTGTGGCTTCGCCCATTAATCATCCATCTCTGGAGGACGGCGACTTCGGTGCAGCACACCGGCCCTCTGTGTGTCGCCACAACCGAATAAGAGGCAAACCCAGCGTTCTTGAACAATGGATGCCCTGACGTGACACCATTTTAGTAGAGAGCTGCCTCTGTGAGCGTGAGTGTGTGTTTGTGTGTGTTGGGGCAAGACAGATTCTTGAAAGTACAGTGACACCTAAAGGCCTGATCCTACAGGCCCTCTGCCTCTCTTCCCCTCTCTGTGTCTGCAGCATTTGAGTTTAGGACATGTTGAAATTTGAAGAAAAACTGATGACTTCTCACTTTTTTGCTGCTCTTGATAGTTCTAAGCACGAGTACAGGCATCAAAATTTTTTCTACTAATGACATGCCTTGGGCTGCCTGCAGGTAGAGAGGTATTTTCATCTGTACACCCGAGCGTCCGATTTGACACAGAGCACAAATAAAAAGCAAAAAGAATAAAAATAAAATTAAGAATGCATTGCATTAATTTTGTACTGGTTAATTTGCTGGCATATTACAATGCAGTTTGTGTTTTGTGCGTCCTCAAATATCAGATTAGATTGATCTTATCTTGTCTTGAATACAAACACTGGCTATTGCTCAAATAAAAAATTGTCAAACATTACATCACATTGACTCTTTCATCCACTTTCTCCCAGTTTATGAGTACTAACAAGATAAAGATAAACAATAAATACGGAAATTACGGTTTAAAATCCGATTGACCATTCTCTGTACATTCTGCAATGACAATTTAGTGGTTTTGCTGATATTCAAGTCTTTGATTTAGTTTAGAACTAAATGCTCAAAGTTGATGAGCAAGAGGCTAATACTCTGAATGAACATGTGAATGGGGTCTGAGATGATTTTCTGGGCATGTGTGATTGTTGTTTCCATAAAGATGGTCTGAAGTGAGGGGTGCTGCTTGACTCCCATCAACTTCATAGCTCATCGCCTGAACCGGGTGAGCCGGGCCTTCATTTGGACAGGCAGGTTAGCAAACCAGGTTGAGACGCTGCACCTAACGATGCTCTCAGTTACGGACAGCATCACAAAAGTATACTGAGTATGCGGAGGAAGTGCAGAGGCTGCTGGACTCTGGTGCCGACATAGTCAACCTGAACGATCCCTGTTAGTTCAGTGGTTATTTTCATTTCCATGTATTTGTATGGATCCACCTGAGCAATGCTGTGATTATGGATAAACCACTGGTAAATGGCCTCCAACTGACTTTGGGCTAAAGATGATTTCCTGTGTTTAGATTATTTTTTTTAAAGCGTTAATGATGTGAAACATATCTAGCTATAGTTTTGTCCAGTTTGTACATGGAAAAAAAATCATTTATTTTCCATTTTGAAAGTTATCAACAGAATGATTTCCCTTACTTAAGGTTTCTTTTCAAGAATATTTAAATTTTAAGTCAGTTATTTTCTGTAGTGATGATTTACAACAAAGTGTAAACTCAAGTCATCATAGGTGAAGAAAAGGTACAAACCATAAGCAAATATAAAGGAATTATGACCAGGGGAAACCTTTGACATAATTTTTTTTTTCAAATCCAATTAAAAATATTTCAGTTCAGTCCAAGTTGCTGTACAATCTAAGAGGTTTAGAATGAGATTTTTTTTAAAAAGGCGTCTATTTGAGGAAGCCCAGCTCATTACAGCAATCTTCCTCCAGATTAAGCATGTGGCGACAGTGGACGTTGCGTTATGTAAATTGAATTTCCTAAGATAAATATTATTTAAAATAATTTCTTTAACATTTAAATTCTGCTGTAATCTGAATCTAGCTCACCTGATCTAATTCTGTATTTTCAAATGTAACTATAGCCCTTTTCCTTCTGTCTCCAACAGCACACACTCGTAGAAACACACATTCCTTCATCTGAACAGTATCTCTGTAGTGAGGAGAAACTCGCCGGGGCAGCCCTTTGATCTCACCTCGTTCCCTGCGTCTGCATTCACGGCTAGCTCTGCGTGCTCGGCCCATTTTTAATATGGTGGCGCAGCCTGGGTCCCCGAGTAACAATAAACTTTACCTTCAACTGTCAGCAGGTCCTAATCACTGGGGTTACCGGAGCACTAAATGTTAGATTCCCATTAATAATTCTGCCACTGCAGGGGAAAAAAGGAGGGGGGGGGGGGAGCAAACATACCCACAGAGATACATATCTGAACCTCTCTATAACAGAAATATTCTTTGGAGTTCACCGTCTCATTTTCATCACTTGCAAATATGAGGCGGAAGACAAGAAGGAAAGAATAAGCCTTCAGTTGCAGTGAATGTGGACAATCACTGAGGCATTCTTTCTTTCTTTCTTTCTCTCTTTCTTTCTTTCTTTCTAAGCTGCGGGCCTTTTCCCACAAATGTGCGATCGGTCACTCTCAAAGAGCCTTCAGCAGAGCTGTTATTTGTTGTCCCGTGAGGTATCAGAGCTGGAGCTCACCAAGCCAACTAATGGAGCTTCAGAGGGCTGCAAATGGCAGGCAGCACGAACACGACAGCCTCTGTGGACTAAATAGATTGAGATCTCACTTTAGGTTAGTTTCCCTGCAGAAGCGAGAGACACAAAGCACAAAGACGTTAAAGCTACTATTATATATGTGTGTATTTGTTTAAATTTTTTGCTGAGAAATCCACTTTTATTTTATTTTAAAATGTGATAACAGGATTTATGTTTTTGTAGTGCAGTTAATCCCTAGAAGATTGATGTGTGAAAAGTAACCTTTTAATAATTTTACCTAAATGTATCTTATGACTGGAAGTAATATTAACGTTCTGGTGTGGCTGAGACAGAGTCCTGACTTGAATTTGACAGATAATCTGTGGACGGATTGAAAGATTAAGGTGATGGCATGGAGGGCCTTCCACCGTCAAACACTTGTTATTCATCATCATAGATGAAGAGATGACTGGAAACTAAATACTAAAAGCCGGTCAGCAATTATATGCAGGGTCTGATTGTTGATGTTTTCCACTCATGAGAACAATATAGGAAATGTTTGCCATCCCTTAATAATATATTAATAAAACATTGACATTTTATTTTTATTGATACCTATCTCGTTTCCTCTTAAATAATTTTGCATCTAAATTTGAGTGTAAATAATTTTGAGCTTAACTAGCTTTCTTTTATTTATCTATTCATTTCTTTTTTATTATTTTACTGGGTAATTTCTCTTTAAATTTTAGTTTGAACCCTCAACAACCTTCAATTCAGTTATTGTCCAAATTATTCCCCATTGTAGGAATTTTCATCGCATTCTTACAGAGATGATCTCAAGCCTAATTGTGCAATTTCTGGTGTCATCCACATATACATACACCCCCTCTGCTCCCAAAAGAGATGGCACCGAGTGGATTGAAGCGTGTAGTTTCAGAGGCAAAATCCCTGCTCTGCCAGGGCCAAATATTTTACCATAGCTTAGCTGCTCCACTAAAATCTGCACTTGCCTTGCACTCCATTGCCCCCTCATCTTGCTTTGAAAAAAGAAAAAAAACACACCAGTGGATTAGAGGCCGTTGTCTCTGGACTCAAGCGGCTCGACTCCTCCGCGACACGGGGTCTCATGCCCAAGTCATGTTGTGGGAAACAGACGACGGGGGAGAGAGAGAGTGAGCGGTTTTAAACAATTCAAGAGTAAAATCTCTTCGGGGAGAGAGCCGCAGCCACCTCTGAGAGGCTGGGCCTGCGAACGGGTAGTCATGCATTTTCATCAGCAGTGATATCATTCACAGGGAATGCAATTCAGGTTGGTTTAAGTGAATACATTAAAGTAACAAGGGGCCGTCGTTTATTTGGCTCGTGCTGTACAGCTCGTGCTTAAGGTTGTGCACGGCTGCACTCTGGTGACACATACAAAATGGCTTTGTGTACATTTGATTTTTTAATACTTTTTTATCCTCATTCACCCAGTTGAAGGCTGTATAACTGATCCGTGCCTCCTTTCTTCTACTGCCCTACTTGTACAATAGATTTGAATGTATGAATAACCCCAAGTTGTAGAATTGCATTTGGTATAAGTAAAATGTGCTTTTCTTCAAAAGTATTTTTTATCAAATACCTCATCTGGTTTCAAGTAAAGCAAATACTAAATCCTTGGATTTTTTCTATTACCCTTCTTCTTTTCTTTAGCATCCTGCTTTCACGGGGTTAGCAACACAGATATACGGCGGCACTCTTTATTGAAATGATTACCATGGGTGTTTGTCTCCCTTCTGGTTCGGTGTTAGGCTTTCAAGAGGAGAGATTGAAATAAGTGGCGGAGGAAAGACAAGGTTGGGGGAGGTTGTGCTGTATGTGGGAAGCGGAGGATATGAAATTGATTAGTGAGCTGGGATGGAAAATAAAGACTTCATCAGGATCATCGTGGAGTCCTCACAATCAGCTGTGAGACAATGCAGGCTTCATAATGAGGACAGAGAGGCAAGGGACCGCGTGTGCAGATGTGAACCTGCGTGGCGTGCATGTGTGACAACAGAAGGATGTGCTCAAAGGTTTCTGTCACTTCTCATCCAAATCTTTATTTTTCTCATTTAAAACAATTCTGCCTTGTTCCTCAGCTACATCCATGCAAAGAAGCAAATCCTTTTGAAATTGTGCTTGAAAGCAGCTGAATTCAATTTTTCAAGTCTAATCTCGGATTACAAGTTTAATTATTTTTGCACAATTGTGCTAAGTGACAGTGGAAGTGACAGTGTCGGGGCTTTTTTGAAGTCTTTGCACTAAAGTTGAAATTGTTGGGACTCAGAGAGAATGAAAAAATAAGCGTAAATTTCAGAAGCAGGAAGGGAAATAAATCAGCATGGGCCAAATTGTTTTAATTGAAAAACTGATTTTATTTTGTATGTGTGTGGGTGTGTGTTTGTTTTTCTATAAAATATATTCATTTCACTAATATACTCAAATCAGAAGACGGATTGCAATATAATTTTGTATCAGTTTTGTTTTAGTTTTGTAATTGATAGAAAACCTGAAAAAACACAAGTTCTAAAAAAAAAACTTTCTAACTGGATTTTTAGTTTAGTTTTCAAGAATAATAAATGTATTTATTTCAGTGTTGCAAACGAAACATGGAAAATAATTGTGTTTTGTTTATGAATTTACTGTAATAACTAGATCCACAAACCAAATTAGTTACCTATAATAGTTTAGGTTTGCTCTGACTTTCTATGGTTAGTACTTATGTGGATGTCATATCTTTATTTTAACTATTTTAAATAATAAATCACTTAAGGAAATAAATCATCTGCTGTTTCATCTTTATCACTGTGAAACAGTCACAGTTGGTGATTCACGTTCACTCTATTAATCATGACACCTTTGCATTATGCATTCAGCCGTGAAGGCACTTGCACAGCAACATTAAGAGTCTGACTTCGTCTCTATGCCTGAAAATCTGCTGAAACCCAGTCAGTAAAGTGCTGTAAATGTACAACAGATATTTTTTAAAGCCGAATGCGGCAATAAAAAAAAAAATCACATTTTTGATCAAAAAATATCTTTGTAATTCAGATAGATATTTAAAATATAATTACAAGACAACAGCAAAAAATACAGTTGAAGCTACTTTTATTTTCATCTGCCTTTTTGTTAAAGCTATTACGCTTCCTCATTTGGGAGACAATAACTCTGCTTCCCTGTGACGCTCCAATACCCAATTGGTATATAAAGGTTAATTGTAAACTTATTATTAACACAATGGACAGTTGTGAAATTCAATAAACTCAAATCTCCAGCCACAAGAGAAACATACGCACCAATATGGGGCATGTTGCCTGAACCAATCCCTGCCGAGCACCGCCAAGCAGGTGCCCAATCAGGACTCTGCTCCAGATGATGCTGACGAATCACTCAAAACTTTCTTTTTGATCCTGTTCGTGCCTTATTTCTATGCTGATGGAGTATTCTTACCAAGTGTAAGAATGGCTGAATTGCCTTAGTGTTGCTCTCCCATTGCCCCCCCCCCCCTTCCCCTGGTTATTTTGGTACGTTGGAGAAAGTGTGGTTGACTCTTGGAAGAAACCCTCTGGCAACTGCTATTTATAGGGAAGACACACAGTCACATTTGCATCTGGAGCTTATGAGGGAGAGAAAGACAGAGAGACGGAGGGAAAATGTGGGAGAAGCATGAAGGATACAGTCAATTTTGGAAATAATGTATGCCAAGATTTTATTTTATTTTTTTCTTCGCAGGACAAATACAGGAAGAAAAGGTTAAAAAAGGAGGAGGAAGCAGGCGGAAAAGTAAAAACAACTTTTTCCAGATATTCTTTTTTTTTTTTATTGCCCTTATAAAAAAAAACACCTTGAAGTAAGACAGGCTGACCCAAATTGAATTAAATCGATTTGGATTCTCCTGAGCCTGCTTTTTCCACAGTGTACACAGTATTATCCTCCATTTCCTGTGCCAGTGTCATGAGCACCATGCATTACTCAGCTTCTTATAAAAAAAAAAAATACTCGAGAGCTACGGCATCGATTCCTGCGCTTCAATAATTGAGCTGCCGAAGCAGAACAATGACGTTCCCATTGTTCCCCGTTTGGGCTGCTGAAAGTGTGTCTCCCTTAAGGCCGTGGGATAAAAAGCCTTTCTTTATGTGACCACAGAGTGAATGAGTTCGGCGTGAGATCAGCGAAAAAATATTAACGTTTTGTTTTGTTTGTCAGACAGATAGGACAATCCGGGGTCTCGCGCTGCTGACCACAAGGCCTGAATGCTGATTATCGGTGATATCTGGATATATTCAAGCTACAGGTTTCTACAAAAAAAAAAAAAGAGGACGGAGAAGAAAGAGCGCCTTGATGGCTTAAACAGATTTTCTGGAGGTGTTCATTTGCTTTATTTGAAATCGGTGCTTAGATGCAATCTCGAACAGACTCAGAACTGGGATGGGAATGGCAGCCCCTCGCTACGTCATGGAGCGCATCACGGAGAGAGGGCCCTCTCTGGCAAATCACAGCACCAACATAAATCTCCCTCCTCAGGCACTAAGATAGACCTAGCAACAGCAAGAATGTTTTTGTATGAACCCCTCACTGGGAAAAACCACATAACTCTAACACATTAGGAGCGCACAATTTAAGATCAGCATTAATAGGTGAAAGAAGTTACTCTCAAGGCTTCAAAGCATCTTCCATATTGTCAGTTTTTTTTTTCTTTCCTGGAATGGGGCCTTGAGGAATAAATATGTTAATGCATGTTTAGCCCCATTCCCCACAAGGGCACGGTGCATTGAGTGTGGTGAAGCACATGGTTGTAGAAGAGGGGTGTTCGGGTGGAGGGTTACGGAAGAGAAGCGAGGGAGTGGGAAAGAAAAGGAGTAAAGATAGAGGGGCGGGAGGGGAGGTGTATACATTATTAACGACGACTTCATCACATGTTCCCAGTTTCTTAGGGACTTATTATTCCGAGACGCTTTAATGAATAACAAGAAGAGAAGGCAGAGGGAGAGAGGAAAGAGAGTGATTGATGGAGCAAGTGCAGACACCGCCCCCAGCTGGTTTACTCCAGTACTGCTCTTCAAACAAGAAGACTGGGGTGGGGGTGGGGGGCAGTGGGGGAAAAAAAAATATAACCACAGAGGGCAACAACCTCTAAAGTGTCCCTGGCATTAGCATTTCACAAGGTCCCCGTCTGCCAAGCTGCATATAGATTGGGATTTGCTTTGTCAAGGATACTTGTCAAGCAGAGGCATGACAGCCTGATTTCATGAGCCCTGCGCAACAGTGAGGTTGGACATCGAAGCGGGAGCTCAGCAAAGCCTCTCTGTGGTGTTGTGCTTTTGTGTGTACGTGCAGAAGAGAGAGAGAGAGGGGGGGGGATGTTTGAGTTGAAGTCTTTATGCTTTCGTGCATGTGTGTGTGTTTGCAGGTGTGTGTAACTTGGTATGTTCAAACATGCTTGTGTGATTGCAAAACCAAATTGGATTGTGAGGATTCACTGTATCCAAGGTGACCGCTGCCTCTTTTTTTTTTTTTTTTCTTAGAGAAGGTGGAGCATTTCTGATCACCACTGTCCTACTTTCCATAAGTTTATTCACACACATAGATAAATTGACATTTCTGCGTTATTCCCTGGCATATTACTCACTGTCCTGCTGGTCATTAGCAAATGCAAAGAAAGCGGTAGAAGCAGAAGTTTTGAGGATCTTTCCTCCTGGCTGCTCCTTAGATGTTTCCGGCAACTTTGCGCTAAACAGATACAGTTAGTGGTGCTTCTACCGCTGACGGTGGATTCCTGCAAATGTTGGTGTGTATTTGCAGATGTAGGACCGTGGTTGCTACCGCAGGGCTTCAGGAAGAAAAAAAAGCAAAAAACAAACAGACAAAAAAAAAACAACCACAACAACAAACAGTAAGCAGGCTGGTAGGGAAGTCTCGACCTTTAAGGAAAAAAGGAAAAAGAGAATGCAATATCAGAGGATGTCAGGTCCATTTAGAGCGGTGTGATTCAGGCCCCTGTGCTCCCTGCTGCTACCTTTCATTCTGACTCAGAGGAAAAAGTACAGCATGTGTAGGGGGCCATTTGAAGGAAACTCATGAGAGAATAACAGCTTTTACGCTTTAACCCATCTCTTCCGCTGCCCTGTCCAAACCTTTTCCTTTCTTGCTCTTTTTTATTTCATCTATCTGTCCTGTAAGCACCTGTAAGTGAATTACAAGCAGTCTGCAAAGACAAAAACCCATTTGAGAACAAATGTACAACCGTACACTCTTTTACATTGATTAAGTTGTCCTGTTGTGTTTGTTATTTTTTATTTTATTTTATTTTATTCTTCCGCTTTAAGAAATCAAATCAATCATGTGTTCAACCAAGTATTCAGAAATCCTGGGTGAAAATGTCATTCTGAGAGGGAGCTGAAGCTTTGCCACTGATGGAGCTTGAAACAGGGCAATGATCATAAGCATATCTCAAAGACTACCAAGGTTTGGTTTCAGAAGAAGCTCTTGAAGATATTAGCGTGCCCACCATAGACGCCTGACTAGAACTCTATTGAAAATCTTTGGTGGATGGAAAGAAATGATTGAATTTGAGGTCTTTGCCCAAGAGAATTGGGCTCCCATTCCTCAGGAATGCTGCCAGAAGTTGGTGTCGAGCCATGAATCTGAAACTAAATTTGTATCCAGTAATAACAATAAAAAGGGTTGTTGAATTGAGAAAGCTTCCTGGAGAGGAAGCGAAACGTCTTCAGCTACGGAAAACAAGTCCAGTTGCTTTGTTTTTTACCTTTTTTTGGAATGACCATGACCTGTATGACTGAGAATCTTCACCAGCACAAAGGGTTGTTGTGCTAACCATTAAAGAGGCTCATCATTAAGAGGTCGAAAGATAGCGGGACTGCAATAGTCATTAAAAGATTGTATTTGTAGAAAAATGCTTATAATAGTTATGCTGAGCTATTGAAATCATTCTTGTCTGGTAAGTTCAGTGCAAATGGCAAACTAGCTTGTGCTTTTTGCCAATAAATCTAATTTGGAGTCAGGGTTGAATAATTTTAGATGCAATTCGAAACCTACAAAAATCATTTCACTATTTGGATAGCCCAGTATACCGTGCCAATGCAAAAACCTAGTTTCTATGACTGTTCTGAGCACATTTAGGGTGTTTCTAAAACAAACAAGTAGCATGTGCCGAGTGTTAGACATGTGTGCACTATTATTGACCTTTTGTACAACTTATCCGTCGTACACTATCTTAGCCACGGAGTAATACCCAGCCATAATATAAACAATAAGAAAGTTATGTTTTATGTTTTGATTGGCTCAGTCATCCTGGAATAAATAAAATAATAAGCTCTGCACTTAATTATAATGGGCAAATTCCACAAAGAACGAAAGATTTGGCAGCCCTCCTGTTGATTTATGTAATGATACAATCTGCTATATTTCTCTAAAAAGCAGACCATGTGCCAAAAGAAAAACCCACCCCAACATGCTTGCCTATCTAATTACATGCCTGTATAAAGTGAGGACTAGCACCATTTTTTTTTAAAAGAGGGTGTGAAAATATTACTTGCTCTGGCCATCCAAGATTGATTTTGTGGAAGAATGACCTACATGTTGAAACAGGATGCTGTCATTTTTTGACATTGACACTAAATTAATGGAAGACAATACATGTCAACAAGGAGTTTTTTAGCTATAATGGATTGATTTCTCACAGGAAATACTGGAATATATGACATAGTCTCCAAGGCACAAACGCATACTTGTTTCATAAAGGAGAGAAAAAACTTAAGTAAGAAAAGCCCGTACATAACAAAACAATTAAAAAGAGATAAAGTTTTGATCTCTAAGGAGGTACTTTTGCGGTGCAGTAAGTAGCCACCCAATTAACGTGGGAGACTAGCCAAAGAAACTCTACACTCATTGACAAAAGATGAAGCAAACCCATCCTGAATGTTTGCATTGGGAAACTGCTGTGAAACGACGGGGGACATTAATTACCACTTCAGTAGGTTTTCAGTCATCTCCTGTATTTCGAAGTCTCTCCAGATCAGACACAACGTCAGTCGGAAAAGTCAGCAAAAGTTGACGTCTTGTCAAAACCTGCATACCAGCAGCTCCGTAATGGCTTTAAAAGTTGGACTTTCCATCTCTCACAAATGACCACAGTCGGCTCTGTTCCTCGTCATCTTTATTTTGTAACCCTAGCCTCATCTGCAGCTGTTTTCTTGCAGCCCTTTGATTTCTCTTTTTTTCCCCTCTCAACAATTGGACCAACTGGTACTGAGTTGCACCAAAGGCTGCTGCTTGTCATCTCTGATGTGTGACAGCTTAACTGTTTCTTTGCATGGCAAAGACAGAGTGTCTCAAACAACCAGCAAAGTCTCACGGCTTCAGCCGCTGACTACCAGCAGCCGGGCTTCATACAAGTGGATAATCGTGTTTATTACACGGGGGTCACAGGTCACACATTGCCTAATAACCTCAGACGGAGCATTTTGTCATGGCTCGCCAGAGAGGAAAGCCGGTTTGGTGCACATGAGCGGCTGTCACACTTGTTTTCACAGAAGCAGAAAGGAAAGGAGTGACTGTAAGGGTTTAAGAGTTTGGGGAATTGGGGAGAGTTTACACCTGTAACCCGTCACTCAAAGCCTGTCATCGCTGATCTCAGCCATTCATCATGTTCGTAAAATCATTAATCTCATTTTCTCCCCGGCAGCAACTGGTTGCATCTGTGTCTTTTTTTCCGCTAAGCGATACCTTCATCTGTTGGGTCTTGTACCCAGGCTGATCGCATCTTTGCTGACACGTTATCATCCGAAATGAATGCTTGTTGTCTCTCTTGTAAAATGAACAAAAGTCTGGCACACACTCAAGATGGCTATTGACATATGAATGTATTAGTCATTTTTCCAGGTGATGAAAACCAGGATGAGTTTACATGGAGCCTCGAGATAAAATCATCTATCATCTTGTTGTACAAGATGGGGCAAAAAGATCACATGTGCGAGACAGAAAGGCAAAGGGTTTGTATGCTGGCTTCAACTGAAGTAATCTCCAAAGACTTGGCTTTATTGCCTCTCTCAGCCCTATAATGATGTTAGGACTGCAGGCTGCTTTGGTTTGTCGTGCTTGGGCTCCCCAGCCAGCCTCCATTTGGCTTTGGGGAAAGAGCTGATATTGGCCAGACTGCACTGAAATTTCCCCGAACAGGTTAAGTCTCAGTTTAGGCTGCAGATGCGCATAATAAAAATATGCATGTGGAAATATACAGGTATTCACACGAGGTACGCACCAAAAGTAATCCAAGCCTTTGTAACAAAATTACGTTTGAGAGCTGCATAGTGGTAAAATGGTGGGCTGCTTCTTTGTAAATCTCTTTTAAAGGGGCCTAGTCAAGTAATGTGACTTTACAAATTTCTACGTAGCTCATTCTGGTTACACAAAAAGTTTTCCTTTAATTTCATGCCCCTGCTGGCTTATTATATTTTATTTCTGTGATTTATTCTTTGTTTTTTTGCTCTATTTGTTAGTAAACTAAATGGCAAATGGCCTGTGCTTGTAGAGCGCTTCACACAACAATCAGTCATTCACCCATTCACGCACACATGCACACACTGACAGTGGTGCCCAAGCAGCCCTGACCTGGGCCAGAATGACCAAATAAGGAGAAGCAATGGAGCTCATATATATAAATATATATACATTACAATGAATGAATGAATTAATAAATACAATCATTAGTATAAGTATCTGTTCATTCTTACCAGTAAAAGGTAATGCCAGTAGATCTGGTTTGCTCTGTGAATTGGTGGTTCAAATCCAATGATCGAGGCATCTTATCCAAAATGCTCTACTATGCCATGTACAATATTGCGCCGTCATCAGGGAGGTGTTGCAGGACGGTCTGCTGGCTCTCACAGTAGCTGCGTCAGTTGTCGCCATCTTGCTTTCTGATAGTTCCTGGGTACTGCTAGCAGATGGCACAATAATAATTATTGTTTTATTTGACGATGGATATATGTTTTAATGGTCAAAATATGTGACTAGCCCCTTTTAATCAAATCTAGGTCTCTCTGAAAACCTAAATTTTAAGTATTTGGTCCTACTGAAAGCCAGTTTCTACTATCAAGGTTAACCAAGGTTTCAAAAAGTTGACAGTTTACAGCCACTATGACTTCTTTTCAAACCATTTCTACTATTTGAAGTATTTTTAATTAAGTCCCAGGGAGGGCAAAAGAGCTCAGAGTTTTCTTTGGCTGTCTCAAGCATGCAGTGGTTCAGTGCTTCCCCTCCCCCACCTGTTGCTGCATACTGCTGGTCAGTTTGCAAAAAGAAGGCTCATTCATGCCTCTACTTTACAAATACGGCACGTTCAAGAGAAAGACTGAGAACATTTCCAGTTGCAAAAAAAGATTGACTGTCTCGATGTGAAAACTAAAGCAATACCATTCATCATTCTGTTAGGGTAACGCTGTCCTAAAAATTTCTCCTCACAAATTACGGGAGGCATATGCATGAAGCAATCTACTGCATGCTGGCTACCTGAGAAGATAACCTGTGTATCTGTCTTTTTTAAATTTTGTGCTTGTATCCGTGTATCAAAATAACAATAAATAAATATTCATATCATGAGATAGTCAAAGCTTTAAGCATTTAAGCAGTAGTGGGAAAACTGTTCAAATTGTTTGGTAAATACCAGGATTCCTTATTAAATCTGTGATATCTTTTAAGTCAAGGTTATCATACTAGCCTGTCGAGCCTTCTTTTGTTGAATAAAGTCAAATTTAATCACAATTGAAATAAGAATAATTCTAATGTTTTGGGTTAAAAATAGAATGATAATTCCTCCTTTTCTGCACTATTTCCTAGAACGCTGCTGTGGAACTTCTCAAGTAGATTGACAAAGTAAGTATTTGACCAAACCTTGACATTTTAAGGTCCAATTCTGTTAAATGAAATCAAAATTAAATGTGAGTGGGTTCAACACAAAAAATTGCAAAAACTTCCACACTACATCAACATGTCTAGGCCTTGCATGAATCAAGCTTCTCCTTTTTTGTCGAGCATCTTTCTATGAAAATAAAACTTGGTTCTGATCTGGTAACCATAACTGCATTTGCTTTACAAATGTGAGCAAACATTTGTCAGGATTCTGCTCATGTTGAAAAACACAGAATTTTGCAATTGCAGTGTTTTCATTAAATAAGAAATGCAATAAAAAAAATCACATGTGGAAAGGTTTGTTCATGTGATAACTCATTAAAAGACATGGCGGTGACGAATGTAAACACTTAAATGATATATTAATATTTCAGTCATAGAACATGCGCACATTATCAGCCATCAGAGGAGACGTCGGCTTCTTATGGAGGCATTGCAGCAACAAACCCCTCATATTTGGAACCGGCAACGGACGCAGCGTTTTTTTGGGAAATTATAGTCGATGATTTTGCAGAAGAACTGTGGATTCATCACTTCCGGTCGTCTTTCTTGTCTTTTTCACCAGTAGTAACATCCCGTTGTTGATCACATGACCCATACGATAAAAAAAAAAAAGAACTTTCCAGTGCAGTTTTGCGAAATACACCTATTTCCATACAGCTGAAAAACCACCTCATCTTAGTCCAAACACTTTTTATTGAATTTTATCTTTTTTTTTTTTTTTCAAAACTGAGTGTTTCAATTAAGCTAATTCATTTTTGTAATTAGCAACAATTTGCTGGTCAATGGGAACGCAGCTACTGGCATATTTTTAAAACAGCTGAAAATGTTGAAGTTATAGACTAAAGCCACAGCAGCTGTGGCTCAATTTGTTATTTGAGCTGCTGCTCTGAAGGATCCTACTAATTGAATTGCTCCATAAATTTTAACCATCATCATTTTTGCAAAGGAATAATTAGCTGCACCACCCTGAATCTTACTTTGTACAACCTGAAACAAAGAAATCAGAGAACTTGAACATGCTTGAGCAGCAGTACAGATTGGTTCTGTCCATATTTCACTATCTTCAGCGGTTTATTAGTTGTTGTTTTTTTAACAAACTGCACATTGTTTGCTTATAAAAAAAATAGCAAAACAACTTGTTGTTCAGTACTGAACTGCTCAGAAAAGAACTGCTTCTCGCCTGCCCAACAGCTGTGACTATGCAGTGATGGTGTTTTCAGGAAAAGTAAAACCTCTGGGACCAAACTGAAATCGCTGGAGATTCACAACAAAACACAGAGGAAACATCCTTTTGTCAACCTAACACTTTAGCAAACTGCTCCATATAAAAACATACAGTTTTTGAACAGAGTAGCTTAATGTGTTTAAAAACATAAACCTGTCCTGCAGAAACTCCTCTTCGGACAAACTATCTGTGGCTATCGAGGAAAACGGATGGATGCTGCATCTCACGGAGTGTCATGTGAGGGTGAATTAGACGGGACACAACTACAGTACTAACAATGGCCACATTGTGGGATTGTTTTAATTCAGGCAATTTGAAGGGTTTTTGATCATTAATGAACTGTGCCACTCTAAGACCTTAATCTTGTATTTTGGTTTGAGCCATTTATTGGTGGACTTGTTGGTTTGTATTTGATTACTGATTTAACAAATTAAAATTCCCATTTTAAAATAGCTTTTTCTTGTTACTCGGGGTATCTTTGTCTGATATTAACATTTGTTTGATGATTGAAAACCTTCAGGTGTGGTAAAAAAAGCAAAAACATTCATTTGTAAAGGGGTATCTACTTTTTCACAGCACTGTACATGGTAGTGATTGAATTTGATTTTTGTGTCAGACTGGTGATCCACATTGGCAACAGTCCATTCTGATAAAGACTGTGTTCAATGTCAGGGACAATTAAATCTGGATCGAAACATCAGCACTTTGCAATACTGCAGCTACTTAAACTAAACATGTGGATATTTGATCTTTTCAGCTGCTTACACCCATAGTTGCTGTTTTACACAATAGTAGTATGACTGATATGCTCATAAATATCAATATTGTGCATAGGGAACTGAACCTGCACACTGTTCTAATTTATGGGGCTTTTGAACCAGAGACAGCAATGGTGCCACTCCAGACCAAAGGTTGTTGGACAATTCAGACCCCCCCCACCCCCCACACACACACACACACACACTCCTTTGTGCATCATAATGCTTCATGACAACTTATGACAACTTAATGTTTCTCTTTTTCTCCTTCCTATTAGTGGGGTTAGTACTAGTGTTGGTTTTACAACAAGATGGATGCATTATCATAGCTGACAGCGCTGTGCTCAAAGCGGGAGTTACGTATCCATTAGATAAATTATACACTTGTTATTTTGAATACTCTGCCTTTTTGTGATGGACTCCGTTAAACTCTACTGTGTAATGCAGTGTTCAGCACTGAACCCAGAGGTAAACTCAGCAGATGACACTTTTGGTCTAAAAAGACATTAAGGCTTCCCGACAAAACTGCAAAAAGTCAAGTTGTATGGATGTAACATGCACTTGTAAATAGTTTAATTGCTTTTAAAGCTTTATGTAAATGAATAGCATTTAATAAATTGCTCTGACATTAACAAAGAGGTGATGCTTTAAAAGATTCTGCATGTTGTTTATATAAATACTGTTTTAAAAACAGCTTTGTTTTTCCAATGGTCAACTGAGACTTAATGAGAAAGTCGGTGGACGAGTGCCCTATGCTAAACCTCACAATCTGTACTTACAAAATACAGATCATTGCATTGCCTGGGTTCTGGTTTTATAAAAATATATCATTTGGTGAATAACTAAAACGTTTAGATTGGTTTGCATCGGCAGTTCTTTTCACTGAGTGGAAATACACAATGCATTTGGCTACTTGGTGGGATCCATTGCCTGTCACATTTTTTGTAACAATTTCATAAATGGCAAGCCACAAAGCAGAAGATAAGATAACAGTCATTTTGTATTAAATGTCTGTGCTGGACCTTCTGGTGTGAAGAGGCAGAAGAGAGCTAATTGGACTGCACATTATATATTTTCCCAGCTGGGTCATGCATGTGCACCCACTGTTTTTAAGAATCTATGACGTTTCTTTGTGCACAACAATGTCAGTATGATAGCTGGATTCAAGTTAAATGCTCAGGTAAATTTTATGCAACATATGTCCTGCACAAAATAACAAAAGAAAACTTAGTTTTTCTTCTTTTTTGGGAAGTGTGGGGGCACTAGGATGCTATGAAAAATTCTAAGATGAATTAATATGTTTGCATATGAGCACACGTTATACACCAACATTCGTGAATCAAATTTCATTTCAACAGTCAACCTGTTTGAGATCACATGTCATTATTTATAATGGATCTGATGAGTCTGTAACAAAATGTATGTGCTCTGATAAGATTTTCCTAAAATTTGCACATTCTAGTTAAATTAAATTATTCCATTAAAACTGAAAAACTGCTAAAAACATTTGGTATCGTATCTATATTTGAAAACATTAGTTGGTTCTTTATAATGCTTTTCTAAAGTTACTAAGAGCCATTGTGTAACATCGAGTGCCGTATCTTGCAGACTCCTGTTCTGGACTAAGAGAAAACAGATTCTTAGACAAAACACTCAAGGACATAGTGCATTATATTCTGATAAAACCAAACTGGAGCTTCTGAGACTCAATTATAAGTGGTATGTTACCTAATCACTGCTAAAAAGAACACCATACCTACAATGAAAGATAGTTGTGCCATACCTATCAGCTTTAACCCAAAACATTCAGGTTTCTACAAGAACATTAATGATGAAGATGAATTAATGTTTTTAGGGATCATTGTGAATCCTAACATTCAAATCAACAACCAAATGGCTTCACTTGAAGAAAAGTCAAGTTTTGGAATGATCTGTGCACTTTTCAGGACAAAACTGAGAGAAAATCTTTGGGTCATCTGAAGAGAGCCGTGGATTACATGTAAATATTACCAAGCCAAGATGTAGGATGCTGACAGACTCCAACTAAAGAAGACTGAATGCTGAAGTTGATTTAAATGGTGTCAGCAAAGTGCATTTAGTGTTGTGCACACGAGTACAACCAGGTTGTTCCAACTTCTATTTTATATTTTTTCTCACAATAAGATTTATTTTTTTGTTTTTGTTTGAATATATATATATATATATATATATATATTACATTAATGATTGAAGTTTGGATTTTTATTTGTTAAAAGACCAGGAATTATGAGACTTATGTTAATTTTTTGTTTATACTTTTATAAGGAAACATCCCAAACCTTAAATGCAGATTAAAAAAAAAACAATCATGTTACATGGTTGGTTTCTTGTCAAGTTGAAACTGAATTAGATGTATTTTTTAAATTTTACAGATCTACACAATATAGCAGGGGAGTCTAAATGTCTCAATACAAATAAGAAATGTATTAGGAACTTGTAAATTGCTGCAATTGCTGAAGTGTTCCGCTGTGCGGGTGGGGAAAAAGGACATTTTAGTACGTGCCATTTCAAAACCACATAAAATAAATGATGCAATTACCTAAAAGGCACGAGCTCTCCCTCGACCAAGCACCATAACGTTTGTGTGCGGCTGCTCAGTCATGCACACTCTCCTGAATTTATCATGTCGAATAAACTTTTAGATGCTTAAACTCTTCAGGGGGCTTTTTGAGAATGCTCTCGGAGATCTCTCTCGCGTTGCAGTTCAATAGTTCACACAGTGACCTTTTGAACTACCCTTCAACCCATGCTAGACACCAATGGTCCCTTTACTCTTCGGAGCACAGAGAGGGTTTAAATGAAATAATAAATATCCACAATATGGCTCCCACTCACGCGCCAGCCCGTTCTGACCCCTCTCAGGACCTTCCAAGCCGAGCAGGAAGAAGCAACGAAGGGATAGGAGCGTGAGGATGTTCAGGAGGGGAGGGCAGTACACCTCTCAGGTGACCCAGGAAATGCCTTGGAGGCCCCGCGGTTCATGTGATCGTATGGGAGAGGCCAGACAGTTCAACCATTATCATCAGAAAAAAAGGAAAAGAAAGACGGAGCCTTAGCTGAGCTGGACTGAGCCATGCTAAGCCAGGCAGCTGGCAGACATCACAGAAAATATGTTTGTGTGCTCTGGACAAAACAGGTCAGAAGGGCTGTGATCCAGAAGGGAGACAGAGAGAGATGGGAAAGGGAGTAAAACAAGGAGATGAAGACGAAGAAACTGACAGGAATGGCAGGAGGAAAAAGGAGTTTAACGAAGCACATGCTTACAAGATCAAAACGATGTGAAACATAACTGTGTGTTTTTTTTTTTTGTTTTGTTGCTGTTATTCAAAACTCCAAATTTTGCTCATATGACATACAACACAAAAAGCAAACACGTAAACATACACTTCAGTATCAGTGTACACTATCTGACACTCATCTATCTCTCCCAAATAATATTATCTTTAGAAAGTGATATATGGCTATCCGTTTTTTTTGGTTCTCAATCATGTCCTTGACCCCGAAATATCCCACTTTAGGAGTGACGTCGACCGGTCCAGATGCTGCAGCCTGTGTAAACAACAATGTGGGCGAGTCCCCCTCTTCCGATGGTCGGGTTCAGAGCTGTTATAACACAAGAGGACAGCGGGATTAGGTGAAAGCATCCAGCTGCAGCTTCAGGCCGTGTTTGTGTGTGGGAGAAAAGGGTGGATAGAGGAGATTAAAGGATGGGTGGCAGATTGAAGGATGGAAAGGTTTTGTTTGACACTTGTGTGCAAAGAGGTGATTGTGCATACTGCATGTGGAAGGGCGGCAGGTTAGTGGAAGGCGGAAAGAAGATGACTGTAATTACGCCGGGCAGGCTTTAGTCAGGAAATATGTAGAAAACATGTACATCTGGTTGACAGTGAGCAGGCTCAAGTGTCCTTGACTGGATGAATACAAATATTTGCAAACATGTGAAGCCAGATAGAAAATGTGTTTGAAGACCAACTAGCAAAGATCACCATTCGTCCTTGAATCACTAAGAAGTGCAGCTTTCTGTGGTTTCATAATTTGGAATACATATATGTATTTATATATATATATATATATATATATATATATATATATATAGATAGATAGATAGATAGATAGATAGATAGATAGATAGATAGATAGATAGATATACATGACTTTTAAAATGTTTTACAAATAAAGAATCATACTAAAATGTGACGTGCCAGGAAATAGGTGGAAGACGGTGTTCTGGTCTAGCCTCGTGAGACCATCCTGATCTCGCGAGCTTTCAAGGTCTCACTCGCAGATCAGTCTGGCTACTTTCCGTTAAAGACAATTTGGCGCCGTTCACCAAACGAACGTCCAATCAGCGTTGGCTTTGAGGCGGGTTGAGGTGTGACGCAACCAGAAGCGCGACAGTTCAGTCTAAAGAACATGGCGGCTTCAGCCGATGAAACTAGCGTTAGCGTGGCTAACGAGCAAGTTTTATCGGAATTACAGAGTATTTCTTTGCTAAGCTAACGAGCCTTTACCTGCAGCAGCAAGAGTAGCTTGGCTTGTGGTTGCATGTTGACGAGTACGTCATATGCTTCGTTGATCTGATTGGTTTATTTGGCCTGTCTATCACCAACATAGTAGCCTCGTGAGACCATCCTGATCTCGCGAGCTTTCAAGGTTTCACTCGCAGATCAGTCTGGCTACTCTCCGTTAAAGAAAATTTGGAGCCGTTCACCAAACGAACGTCCAATCAGCGGTGGCTTTGAGGCGGGTTGAGTTGTGACGCAACGAGAAGATCGACATTTCAGTCTAAAGAACATGGCGGGTTCAGCCGATGAAACTAGTGTTAGCGTGGCTATCGAGCAAGTTTTATCGGAATTACAGAGTATTTCTTTGCTGAGCTAACGAGCCTTTACCTGCAGCAGCAAGAGTAGCTTGGCTTGTGGTTGTGTTTTCGTCGTCGCTCGTAACAGAGCGACGACGAATCTGATTGGTTCATTTGGCCCGTCTATCACCAACATAGGCCAATCAGCTAACCAGTATTTTCGCCCCTTCCCAAAATTACTTCAACGGAAGGTTTCCAGATGGATATGCGGAGCAAATCTATCTGGCGGAGTCAGGTAACCAACATAGGCCAATCAGCTAACCAGTATTTTCGCCCCTTCCCAAAATTACTTCAACGGAAGGTTTCCAGATGGATATGCGGAGCAAATCTATCTGGCGGAGTCAAGTTAGTTCTGGTCGGATGAGACCAGAATTTAACCTTTTTGTTTAAAAACTACGTATTATTGGAAGCTTACACTGATCATCACCCTAAACTGACTGTGGGGATACCTACCTGCAGTAGTAAAAGGCAAGTTAGTCAGTTGCCCCTTTCATATAACACTTAATGGATTGATTAAGGCACATGTTGCCCTCTCTGAGTGTTTTGTGCAAGGACAGGTGCAGCGAGGGGGGCAGAGGTCAGCCCACCTCTCTTACGCCCCTGACTCACCAAGCAAGATGATGTTTTCAGTGTCACTGCATCAGCTCACCTCCTTAAGGGCAAGTGTAGGAAGTGATGTAGTGATGACATATGGTTTTTGTGACCAGACAGCGCCAAACTTCCTGTTGTCCCACATTTCTTAAAAGGTCAAAGCTTTGCAGCATATCACCAACTCCAATCGTGAGTTATGAACTGTTAGGAATGAGTTATGAATTGCAGGAAGCAGCTTGTCTTTGCAGATTTAAGATGGAAATGTTTCGGGAAACAGGCTAGAATTTATAGGAAGATGGATGGAAGAAAATCCGCAAGGCTGCAAAACACTAGAGAAATATATCAACCCTAAAAATACGAGCTGAGCTGCAACAGAATGGTTTAGATCAAGCCATATTCATCCGATGTAATGGGCCAGTCATTTTGCAAAGCAGATTTAACATCATAACATGAAAAAAGTTCAAGGGGTATAAAAAAACTTTTTGCAAGGCACTGAATTTTGTAACTGTCAGGTTAGAAGATAACTAAAGTCAGAATACACAAAATACTTAAAAAAAACCTCTTACTTAAAAAAAAAAAAAAACGTGCCAGCATTGTTAGACCGAATCGAAGGCCGGTCGTTCTCAAAGGTTTGAGCCAAAACCCAAAATGTGCAATCATTTGGTTTGTGTTGCTTTTCAAAGTTGATCCCTGAGTTATTTTCTTCTTGCTGTTTTCTCATTGCATTTGTCTTTTCCTCCATCTCCACCTCCGAGAGGCATCCAGAGACAGCCGTGGCGCATTTCTAAACAGCCTGTCTACGGGGGGTTAGTTTGTTTTACCATCCCAGCAGGAGGGCTGATGAGAGTCAACCGGGGTCAAGGCAGGCCGAGACTTCATAGCAATACTTTGACAGAGGGGCGTAGCCTCTTCAGACCCCACAGATTGCTGGTTCAATAACAGCACAGAGCACCACTCTCTGGGAGTTCCTGTACCCTTTATAGAGGACAGCTTTAATCAACCATGGTTGAGCTGTTTGTGCAGTGGTCTTATAGGAGTAGTAAGTCATTTCTTGTCTCTAGACGGCAAGTTTTTCATTTAGGGGCTTGGGGATTGCAGTGGGCCATAAAACTTTCCTCACAGCGACCACAAGAGGGATGAAGGCAAGCTGTGCCTAAAAATTCATCAATTTATTGTTTAATTTTGACTTGGATGTAAAACTTTCTGGTTCCATATGGAGAATAATAACGGTCAAAGAAGGAGCTTATAAAAATTCAGGCAGCACAGAACTTTAACATAACAGAAGTTAGTTTTCTTTGTGTTGGAATGTATTGAGGCCAGAGTTTTTACCCATTTTGGTCGTCATCTTACGCAGTGATGGCCCGCCCCTGGAGGATGCGAGCAGCTCTCAGCAGATGTGAGCAGCTGGGCTCTGTAGAAGGGCTACTTAAAGAGGCCTTACAGGTGCAGTAATGAGCAGGTTTTTAAAATCCCTCCACCGCCTCTCTTCTAATCAGCCTCGGGGCTATTTTTACCAACCCCTGCGGGCCCCTCTGTCTCATCCACTTTCAGTTGCTCATAGAGGGCACATTGTTTTCAACAGAACCACGCACCAACAGTGTCACAATACACACATTCAGGAACAGTACATGCAAATTTGGAGGAGAAAAAAAAACACCCACATAATCAGGCATTCAAAGACCAGAGGCAATTGAGTAGTTTCATTTTCTTACTGTAGATGTGATCCTGCCAGCTTTGCATGATGGTTCAATGTTTTGTAGGATGTACAGGTTTAGACGTGTCATTTATTTCTCCGGTAAGGTCATATATATATATATATATATATATATATATATATATATATATATATATATATATATATATATATATATATATATATTGAATCTTTAAATATAAAGATATATATCTGTGGTCCAATAGATATATTGGACCACAGACCTTTATGGACATTTTAAAAATATAATGGACCAGCTCTTCTCTGTACAAAATGAATAAATAATACACTATCCCGGTAAAAATAAAAATTGCATTAACAGTAAATAAAATAAACACTTGTATAAATGCATTAGTCATTAGGAGAGTGCGCATATATATATTTGAAATGATTTAAGGGAATTTTGCCATTGTATTGTCACTATCTCCAGGTGTTGGGGTTTTCTTTTGAGTTATGCTTTCAGTATTTCCTTGGTTTCTATGCATGCTCATTTTAGTTTTACCATTTCCATTCATGTTTTTGTGTTTAGGTTCTTAGTTTATCCTTGTGTTTTGTTCTTTACATTGGGTATTATTTATGTTATACTTCTGTTAGGTCTTTTCCCCTTGGTTAGGTAGTTTCTGTGTATCTCAGTTCACCACCATTCATGTTAATTAGTCTCTCTTCCTCAGTCTCCCTGTGCTTCTTTAGCCCCAGCTGTTTCACATTATCTGTTGATTTACTCACCTGCGTTCAATGTCGTACTCCCTTTGTCCCTCTATGGAGCTAAACCAGTGACAGCTTGCAATGATATCGGAAAAGAGATTTGCCATTGTAAAATCAAACAGTAAACAATTAAACATTGGAAAGTCAAACACTGTTAAGTCAAACATTGTTAGAAAGTAAAGACTTATGATGATATTCTCATTTTATGCTGCAGCTTTTTCAATGAGAGATGTTTTCAGTCTCAGAGTTCCTTCAGCTACGGTGTCACTGCAAGCTGGCGCTGTTTTGCCGTCGGGGACGGGGCTAAATTGAAAGCCACTTCACAAGCCTTCTGTTTTTCAGGTACTCCTCATTATCTACCTGCAGTGACCTTATGGAAGACTGCAGTTCAAGTACCGCTGCCCGACCACAAGAAAGGGTATTATTTTCATTAATATTATCTTCATTAGCTTATACAGCTAATGATTGAAAAAACAGCTGCAGCATAAAATGAGAAATAAGTTTTTACTTTCTAACAATGTTTGACTTATCAATGTTTGATTTGTCAATGTTTGATTTTTCAACATTTAATTTTCCAATGCCAAATCTCTTTTTTGATGTCATTGCAAGTGATTTTTCAGTGTTTAAGTTTTCTATGTTTGATTTTACAATGCCAGATCTCTTTTTCAATATCATTGCAAGCTGTCACTGGTTTAGCTCCATATCCCTCAGCATATATGCTCACTGGTTCTCATTATTACCCACTGGATCGTGTGGTGGTTCTGCTCTGCATCCTGTTCATGTCCATCACCATGTTTGTTACTCTCCTGTCATACTTCCTCATAATCCGTCCATGCTTCGTGTCCTGTTCTCCATGTGGTGTTGCTGTATCTTTTCTCCTTTTTGTTATCATTAAAATTTTTCTGTTCATCATGCTGCTTTCGATATCCTGTCTGCACTTTGGTCTTGCTCAAACCCTCACCACCTGACAGTTATCTCTGATTAGCAGTTTTTCTTTAACAGTTTGATCACATAGGGGGTAAAATTACAAAAAAAATTACCATTTTAAAATTTAAAGCAATAATATCAAAGCGTGAATTTCCTGTTCTTAATTCTAAATGATTAGATTTTTTCAAAGTGAAGGATTAATCCTAAAATGCCTTTCATGCCATATTATGGAAAGAACAATACCACATTTCACCAAAGTAAATTTCATTACAAAATGTAACCACAACTAAAACAATATGTAAATAAAACAAAGACAACTTTTGGCTTAATTGTGATCATGGCTACTATTGCAATTACCTCAGCTGACTCCATCTTTCTCCATGTCTTCCTCCCACTCTTTCTGTCTTTTCCAGTCGGACTGACACTGTGCAAGTTCAGCAACATGTTTAGTACATAAAGAAACACATAACGTGACTTGTGCGGTTGCTCTCCAGCTGGAGTCTCAGAAAAACCACCATCCTGTCAACTCGGCAAAAGTACATTCAGAATGGTGGGAGGCAGCAGCAAAGACTGGCTCCTCATGAGGTCGTTAAAAGTTTCCCCCGTACCCAGCTAACAGTTGTTTGTCTCAGGCTCTGAACTTGAAGACGGAGGCAGAGGCAGGCTTCTGATTGATGATTTGATTTTTAAACATGACACTTCAAAGAGTTTTTTTTCTTCTCTCTTTTCATACTTTCAGTCTTACACATGCATCATCACTGGCGGTACAAGCCATGCTTATTACTTTGGTATTGGCATGTTTACTTCCTGAAAAAAAAGTCTATTGCTCCCCATCTGTCTCTCCCTCTGTCTGACAGATAAAGCCAAACATTTGTGTCTGTGTCTTTCTCCAAGTCTTTTCCTTTTTCTTGTTATAGTGCTAAACTCTCAAGTGCATTTGATCAAAGCGATTAAAAAGAGAAGAAGCCTGGGATTAATTACCCGTTGTTGCATACATTTAAGGAGAGGCCAGTTCGTGGTTAAATTCAACTCTCTTGAGGATTTTCAAGTAAAGGTGGCAAAAAAGAGAGAAGAAAACGTCTTAATCCAGACATTGATCATACAGTGAAACATTCATGGGAAGATTAAGCAGTGAAAAAGAAAACTTATGAAAGATAGTCAAGTAAAGTATAGCCATTTTTTCAAATTAAATCAGATGAACAGATCTGGACTTTAAGCCAGAGGTTTAATTTAAACCTCTGGCTTAAAGTTTGCTTCATATGTTACATTTACAGCTGTTACATGGTATTTGGATAAAATCACAGAATGCTGTATAAATATTGGTCCAAGTGAATGTGATTGTTTGGTTCCCTACTAATATCTGTTAAGCTTAGATCTATGCTGGACCATACAGAAGCAGACCTTAGATTCATTGTTTTGGGTCCAGCCTTAGGAGGAACAAGGTATTAACTGCACACAGAAAACTAAAGACATTGGTAAAAAAAAAACAAAAAAACTCTGAATCCCAGAATGCACGGCATTATCCGTTTTAATGAAACATCCGAGGAAGGAGGAACTTCTCAGCTGAGTGACGTCACAGAGCTGTAAAACTCTACAGCAGCAATTATTTCTGTTTTCACGCAGTTCTCCACGGGCTGCACAGGGGAGGAAACACTCATGAACATCTTGAGCTCACTGGCAGAGTTAGACTTCATCTTTGAACAAAACCATGGATCCAAAGTAAGATACGGGCTGCTGTTTGTGTGTACGGAGGCTGCAAACCGGCCACAAATAAGACTACCTTTTGTCTGAGCTTTAGTATAAAGTATTTCTTTCCTCTGCCCAGAAGAAGACGGCATTTGAAACCACAGCTCCGCACTGTTCTCTGTTTATCGGACCTGCTGGACTCAAGGATGCTGTCCTGTTCATCAAAACGGTTCACAGTAAGAGGTTGTGTCTGGGCAGAAAATAAGTAGTTTTTAAATACAAAAATTATTATATTGTTTATTTTATTATGTTTAGTTAACTGTTTGAACGAACGAAGCCACAGAGCTTCATACCAGAAAATGTGTTTTTGGCTGTGCTTTAAAGTTGTGACACACTTTAAAGGGCTACACAGATATTTTAGACTCTATAGAGCAGAAGCATGCCAGAGTCGATGCCAGACTGGCCGTGGTAGAGGTTCTGCTCAGGCCCTTAGGGAATAACTAGAGTACAGCTAGGAACAGGTGGCGACGCCAGCAGCTGAGAACAAGATGATGAGGAAAAGTGTACAAAAACTCACCAAAGGAATGACACCGCTCTCCAGTGACAAAAGGAAAACGATAAGACAAGACGAGATATCCAAGCAAGGAGCACAAGGGACAACCTTGTTCTCTCTGGCATACCTGAGCACACAGAAGAAGACCGAGAGGACGCCATGCGAGATTTCCTCTGGTGGAAGCTGAAAACGTCACACATTTCTAGTTCACACTGCACCATATGCATTGTCTCGGAGCCTGAGAACCTCCAGCCAAGATACATTTTATTAGAATTTGAACATTTCAGATAAAGTAAAGCAGTCACAAGCTGAGGTAGGGAACTGTGTGGTACGAACCCCAGAGTGAAAGACCAATTTCCAAAGGAGATCTTTTACCACCAATGTGCCCTTTTGCCTGTGAATTCAACTGCAGGTAGGATTAAACAGTAAACTCTGGTTACATGATAGGTAAAATGTATTGCCATTTAATAACTTTAAAGGTAAGTCATAACTCGTTGTGAAAGTGTTTTTTAATGTGTGTGTCTCTCCAATTCCCATTGATTCTTTTCTTTTATGCACTTCCACACAGATGTGCAAACTCCCTCTCTTTCTCTGTCAGACACACAAACGTGCTCACACTCATACACACTGGAAGGCACTTACAATGTAAACATATTTTAGGCATCATACGTGATATGAATGATATGAATTCAAAATGATTCCTAATCTTTATGTAGCCAACTATAACTCCAAACAAAAGAAATAGCTACTTTAATTAACAGAAGTATACAGTTTACGTGTAAATACAGCATAATTCATTCAGAAGGGAGATCAACTTTAACAACAAAGACTGGTGGATCGCTGATGTACACCCTCTAAATGTGGATGATTCCAATTTTTATCGCAGTCTCTTTTCTGCCATTTCAACTCAGACTGGCACCTCACTTTTAGATTAGAGATTTTAACGTCACTCTGACCACAGAGTTGGACAGGCTCCATAAATCATCTGCCATGTAATTCAGGTTAAAACATAAAAATTGTGTATGACAGATTTGGGTCTGTGTGATGCCGGCCGTCATGTCACCCAACTGGTAAGGAGTTTAGTTTATTCTCACCTGTCCACTACTCTTACTCCAGTATAGACTTCTTTCTAACCAGCAACTCTGTTTTGAAGGAGGTATGTGAGGCATAAACTCATCCTATATAAGAGACCACGCACCAGTAACTATGATGGTGATGGGCAAAAACATTAATGCCACCTGTAAAAGTTTGGAGGTTTAACACAGTACATAAAAAGTATGATTTTAAAGGGGTATTTAAGAGAAAATGGACAGTTTTTTTTAACAAATGATCAGTCTAATATTATTTCTTGTGTCCTCTGTCAAGCAGCAAAAGTTGTAATGCACTGCAAAATTATTTCTTATTCATCATGTGAGAAAAATAATAACAAAAAGCAGCTGAAGTGGAACAAGAATAGAAAATAAAAGAGTAAAAAACAACTTATACTACATTACTTGAAGAAAATATTCTAAATTAAATAAGAAAACTAAAATTAGTGCTCATAAAATACTAGAGGCAAGAATACAATTCCAGTTCCAGACATTGAATGGAGACTTTAGATAAGCTTTCTGACTAACCAGCAGCAGGAGCAGCACCTGAAGCTGCATAAAATCTTCTCCCATACAAGACCTTTCAGCACTGGCACTCCCCAGGGGTGTGTTCTCTCCCCGCGCCTCTTCTCCCTGTAAACAAATAAGGACCAGCCTGTGAAATTCCTGAAGTTGCAGATGACGCCACCGTCATTGGTCTGATCCAGGACAATGACGAGTCTGCCTAAAGACAGGAGGTGAATTGGCTGAACTGGTCAGAACCACCTGGAACATTAACCACTCAAGACTGTGGAGACGACGGAGGACTTTCAGAGAATACCCCCTACAAATCCGCAAGAAAACTGTCGGCTGTGGATCACTTGCAGTTCCAAGAAACCACCATTTCTCTGAGACTGTACTTCACATGGCTACTCAAGAAGTACTTTCTTCCACAGAAGTTTCAAATCATCTCCTACACTGTCATTATTCACACTGTCCTGTGTCCATCCATCACTCTGCGGTTCGGCTTATGCACAAAAAAGGACAAATCCAGACTACAACGGACGATTAGATCTGCTGAGGTTCCGACCTTCCCTCCATCCAGGACATGTTTAAGTCTAGTGTCCAGAAAAGGGCGGCTAACATCTCTCCGGACACTAAACATCCTGAACACAAACCATTTTGGCTTTTACCTTCATGTCAACACAACAGAGCGCCCTTTGTAAAAATCAGTAAAAAGACTGATGAGGACAACGAACACCTCACAGCCTGAGTAGTCAGCTCCACTGCTGTGAAAAAATAAGCATTTTTTTGCATAATCACAACCTACCTTTTTTTCTATTTCTTATACAAAACTTTGGTTGTACATAGATATACATGTACATACTGCTCCTTTTATCCTCTATTTTAGTTTTTCAAAGTTTCTATATTTATAGCTATTGTCTATTTCGTGTGGCGCTTGAAACAAAAGTCAGATTCATTATTTGTGCACACAATCTTGGTCAATAAGGATGATTCTGATTCCAAGGGAGATCGTTGTGTAATTATGCCACAGAGTAATCTATACTAAACCTTCTCTATGTCAACAAACCACCTAACGCGTCATGATTTAGGGTTTTACTTGTTTTGGACTTTTCTAGAGTCAGCCCTGTCCTCTCTCAGCCACCATCCTATCATCTCCGTCCACTTATTATCCACCAGTTGTCGTCCAATCAGCTGAGTCTCCTTCCAGCCACCACTCTGCTCTTGATCAGCTCCACCTGCTGCCACTAATTACTGTCAACTCTGCTCACCTGTTCCCCTGCCTACATATACCTGTCTCTTTCACCACTCTCTGCCAGAATGTCTTGTCTTGTGCCCATTACTGTCTGCTTGCATCGTTAGCCTCTATTCATTATTGCAATAAACTTTTTAGAACTAAACTCTGTGTCTGGCAGATTCCCCAGCTCATTCCTATGAGACACACCCCCGCAGATTCCTATTCCTAACACTAAAGACTGTTTTGGTAGTCCCACATGCACTCTTTGATTAGTTAAAAATTAGGACACAAAGCCATAAAGAGGTGCATTTGTGGAGGGCAACCACAAATAGCAGATTTCTGCACTAACACAACAGGATATAAAACCCAATATTGCTTAGTGTGCCTCAGAAATGATTCCCCAAGTTACAGCATCAGTACCTAAACTTTCACATTGTGTAGTAATGAATTTTCAGTCAAATTGGCAACAGTGGAAGCTATACTCTAGCAGGAGAAGTCCTGAACTGCACGTACTTACCATTAGTTTTCTGAGATCTAACCACACTCTTAAATGGAAAAAAGAAAATCTTCTTTTTCTGGAACCAGAAGAGCTCATGTTGCACATCTATTTCAGGTGTTACACTATTGATTCCTTTCATAAACTACAAGACATAAATATATCTGCCTCTATCGGAAAACACATTTGGTGTCCGACTGTGTGGGAAGTGTAACCTGAGAAAATAACAGTAGGTGATAAATACCTGTAGTGACATATCAACACAGTGATGATGATATATATAAAGAAAATAAAGTGAAGTTGGAACAGGATAAGTTGGCAACAATTTCACTTTAGATAACTTTTGTTATTGATTGCCCCTCCCAAACATATGGAGCATATTTCCTGGGCTCATTGCATTGCACATTGCATCTCAGGTGTTGAACATGTATGCCGCTCCATGCTGATAATGTCACTTAGCGTTGGCGTAATGCAGCATGGACAAGCCATCAAGTATGAAGTTGTAGGGGCTGAGAGATGCAGATACACCGGCAGTTTGAGAAGCCAATTATTTTCCAGTCGCAAAGGCTGTGAGAAAGCTCGTCTAATTATCTAAAACTGATCTCGCTGAAAGTCTGTGAAAAGCTGCAGACACTCCAGAACAATTTGCTCCCATTGAGCACCTAGGGTAATTAACGTCAGTCTTACATGTGAGAGTAAGTCATACTTTTGCGTAAGACACTTTGATGCACCACCGTTTGCCTCTGCTGAAAGAAGTATGAAGAACCTTGAGTGGTGCCTGTCATCCTGCAGGTACATATACTTAAGATGTCGCTTTCTAAAGACCGGCTGTCTGAGACGAAATGGCACAGAGATAACAGCTCTATTTACTAAAGTGATTTCATCGAAAATTACCATGCTGTCAATGAAACACAAACACTGATTTGTCTAGAGACACAATGCATAGGCAAACCTATCACGCATTTCTTCACAAAATCATTTTTCACAGATTTATAAAATAGACCTTAATACAAACCCTAATCATCACAAAACAATGATTCCATTGCTTTTGTAGTACACAGGGACATATCAGTAGATTAGAAAAGCCTCATAGGTAATGTTTCAGTCACACAGACTGATGTTTTTTCAGTCAATCTTGGTTAGTTTTGATGATGGTAACTAATAAACTTGTCTTATGGTAAATTAAAACTTTTTTTTCCCCTATTACATCATACTAATTAAAAATAATAGTAAAAAAAAGAAACGTTGTGTTAGGGCAACATAGGCAACAGTAAGACCGTGGACTTAGATGAAGATGGGCAAAACACAGAAGATCATTGCTAAGCTGGCTGTTCAGAGACTCCAACCAATTCAATGAAAAATTATGTGGAAGGAAAATGTGTGGGACTGAAATGGGATCAACTATCTGAGATAGCCACACCCTTGAAATGATTGTGAAGCAAAGCCAGTTTTTGGATTTTTGGACAAAGGAGAATGTCATAATCTTTGGGTGTTTGTAGTTGGATCATGTCCTCTTTGGTTATTTATTCTTTAATGTGTATTTACTTGTACTTTTTCCCTTGTTTCTGTTAGATTTCCGTCTTTCCTCCCTGTCCATCATTCTCCCTCAGCTATAATTACCTTCGTCTCCTTCATCTGTGTAATCATTATCCTCTGATTAACTCCACCTGGCCCTCATGCTTCCGCTCTGCCTTTCCTTCTAATATTTAAGAAGCCTAGTTTTATGCACTTTTCGCTGCTTCTTCCTGTTCGCTACCTTCAGTTTGTTTCCCTGCTGTATGTTAAGTTTTCTTCATTAAAAATACTCTTCACCTCAACCCACGGTCTGCATTTGGGTCTTCATTCTACAAAACCACAACAGGGGAAAACCCACCACACTCTTCCTCGGTGGTCTAAAGTCCTCATTTCAAATGAATAGAAATGTCGTTCTGCATTTAATTTGGAACTCAAGATCCCAGAATTTGGAAAAACAGAGGAGAAATGCAGAATCCGTGTAGCTTGAGGTACAAGTTTCCACAGCTTTTATAAGATGCTGATTTCATCTACCC
This sequence comes from Fundulus heteroclitus, assembly GCF_011125445.2. Classification (NCBI taxonomy): domain Eukaryota; kingdom Metazoa; phylum Chordata; class Actinopteri; order Cyprinodontiformes; family Fundulidae; genus Fundulus; species Fundulus heteroclitus. The sequence continues at coordinate 18,166,211 of NC_046369.1, forward strand.
ACATTGCCAATTACCAAGTACCAATAACTGGTTCAGTGATTGTAGCATAAATATGTTTGACCAACAAACTGGCTTGACCTAAACCTAACCGTGAATTTGTTGGTTACTGCCAAGGGGAAGATGAGAGACAACGGATGTCCAAACATGCAGAGGAGGCTGATCTGCTCCATGCCATCCCACATTGGTTTTTGATTAGCTGTAAGCCATGATATCTCAAATATATATTGTATTTCAATCTAAATTGGAAACAACTTTCAATAAAAGAGAAAGTTGTTATGTAAAATGAAAATGCAAACTATATCACATACAGTCAAAACATTTAAAAGAGAGAAAGAGAGAGAGAGAGAAAGGAACAGACATGCTTGTTTTCCTTCACTTTACCAGAGGGGCCATTAAATTCCAATGACCTGTATTTGGCTTGCTGCTGCATGGTAATGGCTGAACCAAATATAAAACTGGGGACATATAACAAAGACAGTCGAGTACTCAAAGTCAAACCAGACAAAGGGAATGTAGAAATTGGATGAAAGACAAAGTTTCCAGCTTTTAGAGGTTTGCACAGTCAACATTTTTCAACACTTTTTAAAGATTCTTTTCTTTAAAAAAAGAAAAAAGAAAAAAAAAAACGATGAGGTCACAATTCTGTTTAAGCCATCTGATAAAGATCCAGAGCTGTTGGCTCCAAAGAGCCAGCTGTGGTTTCTGCTGATGGTTTCTCCAGTTTCCTCTGTGCGAGAGCAGCAGTGAGATCTGCCAGCGATGTGCCCCTGTGAATCATCAGAGGTGAACTGAAAATTGGGAATGATTTGACTTTTTACTACCTGGCATCAGCAAGAAATGTGCTCATCCGCAATAATAAAAAAAAAAATGTCCAAAGGTGGAACGTTGGATCATATCTTTAGTGAAAGATACATCTATTACCTTCAGGGCTTGACGCCTGCAAAGATGTCATCCATTATTTATTTTTTTTGTCTTCCTGTTTTACGTTGGTGTAAAGGCTTTTGGAGCAGAGGAAGCCGTGCATTTTGCAGGGAGTATAGAAGAGGCAGAAAATCTCAGCCAACCGTTTCGCACTGAAACCTCCTGTTGAGTTCTGTGGCATTCATTCAACACTTGGACGGTTTCAACTATTTCCATATTTTTCACAAGTGCCAATACAAGGTCAGCCTCCTCATTGCACAAATGGAATATAAAACAACTCTCTAACAAAGCATGGATGGAGATTTGAAACACGAGGGGAGTGATGCTGACATGAGACTGGGCGAGAAAAAAAAAAAAAAAAAAAAGAAGTATTCCCAGTGAAACAAAGCTCTTAAAGAGGGGAGGGCAGGCGTAATTACGGGAGTGGGCGGCACAATCTGAGTGTAGATGTACCTTGGCTCTGTCAAAGGCAACAGCGTGAACAAGAAAAGAGTGGAATAATGGTTTGAGAGGTGTTAGAGAAGGAGCAAGGCCAGTGGAGGGACAGCAAATTGTCAAGAAGCAAAAGGACACAAACAGAGTACAAAGCAAAGGCTGAGTCGGCCTCTGGGAGAGACTTTGAGGAAGTATGGATGAGGCAAAGATTGAGAACTAGTTGGCAGAAGCTCCACTGAAACCAGCTGTTCCCCCATAACACTGATGCTCAGCAGTAGACTAATAGGCGGAGTGAGTCAGTGGCTTCGTCTCCTGTCTCCCAGGCTGCCTGGAGGGGCTGTATTGATAATATCCCAGCCTGCAAGGCTCAATCCGTCCCCTGGGGCGCTCAGCGGCAAGTGGATGAAGAGTCCCTGGATGGTCTTTTTCCCTTCCACAACCAGACACCGCGAGCAGAGGAAGAGATGTGAACCCCCTTGAAGGCAGGTACGCGCATGCAGAGAGGCACAAACAGGCACACTGCCCAGGCACCTTCCCCACACCTCATTTATTCTCATTCCGAGCTTCTCCTCTAACACGAGCGGCGGAGCGAGGGGCCAGAGAGCAATGATCACACGGGAGGCGAGGAGATGTATGAGGGAGGCGAACAGAGAGACGAGAGGGAAAAGGAGAGGAGAATGACAGCCAGCGCGGGGTATCATCCTCCTCTTTTCTCTCCCATCAGAAGTGCTAATCCAGCCGGCGGAGGTGCAGACCACGGCTCGCACCTGCTTGCTCCTCTCCATCTTGTTAGGGGCCAGATGGGAGGGGAAAGTGACTTCTTGCTGTACTTTCACTATGGGGCTTGTTCCCTCACATTAATACCTCCACTGCTTGGCTCCATTTGTTACAAACGCTCAAGACACACACTCTGGGGGAGCCCGAGGCTGTGAATGATGGCCATATGCAGAACCGCGCTCATCTATAACCCCCTGTGGCTGAAACAAAGTACAGTATGCTCCTTCAGTGTTCCAACCAAGGTTATCATTCGGAGGTGGTGCAGTGCAGCGCGATTCAGCACCTCTGCAAAAGTCTGCCTTGTGGAGGGTTGTTTGGTCCGCAAAGGTTAGCAAAGCAGGTTCACAGAAAGACAGCCGCTAGTGTAAATTCAAATCTGAATCTGCTTACGTGTGAGAGTGAAAACGAGGCCACGGACGTTAAAAAGAGTTCCTCACTACTCTTTGTAGACAAGGAGTCACGTGACCACTGTGAGTCTGTGCTCGGTGTGCTAATGTGTGTGAATGTGAAACAAAACAGAACTTAAAAAAAAGCACGCATGAAGCCCAGGACAGGGCCTCTCCTGATGTATATAAAAGAAAGAAAAAAATAGTTGATGGGTGGATCAAAAGAGAAAACACTGCAGTGCTCGCACCAAACCAACCAGCTCACCATTAAAATTCAAACAGGACGGAGCAAGGGTATGGTGATTAACATGCAGTGAGTGGTGCTGCTGGAAATGTGTGTTTTTTGGCTTCTTCACAACATAGCAGATCCCATTTCGGTTGCCTTTTTCAAGGTTGCCTTCAGGATTTGGGGAAGACAGAATAAAACATAAAAAAGCCATTGCAGTTGGTAGAAATCTCCAGGATTTAAGTAAATAAAAGCAGATATGGGGTCTATTTTTCCTGTGTTTTTGAAACTGGGTGTATAGGTTTTAATCAGAATTACGATTTCATGCCATGAGTATTTAGCACAAAGGTGATGCAGCCTTTGAATGGAGAATAATATGAAATATAAATGTCAGGGGAAAGATGTCTTTTGTTCTGCTTTGTGTTTTGTTGTCCTTACAGCATTTTTTTTTCATCTACATACGTTTGAAAACCTGACTCTACCGAATGAGTTTTCTTTGTAACTATGATGAACAAAGTGAGCCCATGGAAGGAAAAGAGCATGAAAAGCTACTTAACGTAGTCACGTATTATCAATTCTATTATTGTCAGGAGGTTTTTGTATCACAGATTGTTTTTGGGGTTTAGAGTTTTTTCATCTGGGATCTGTCTTAAATGGAGTCAACATACTTGATGTATAATGTGTATAATAGGCTGTGTGGCCAAGACATGTATAATGTTTCTCTGTGCATATGTTTCATTAATTTTTTTCCTCAGTCTCTTGTATGACATATTAAAAAGACATGGGTTGCATCAAATAGTCTGCAAATTACATTAAATATGAGTTTAAATTGAGAAATTAATGAACAGGTTACACAAAATTTAAATCAGAGCTATAGTCAGGATTTATGGTGTTTGTCTGGTAGATTTTAAAATGTTCATTCAATGAAGCCCAGGGGGGGAGTGGTGGCCTAGTGGGTAGAATATTGCACTTGTGTCCTAGAGGTTCTGGGTTCAACTCCCACAGACTGCCACTCTGACTCCCTGAGCAAGACCCTTAACCCCAGATTGATCCCTGGGTGCCACACAGTGGCAGCCCACTGCTCCCCAAGGGGATGGCTTAGTTGCAGAGAACAAATTTCATTGGAATGTATGTTGCAATGACAATAAAGATGATTATTATTATGAAAATAACCCAAAGCAGCATCTTTACATTGTCTCTGCTCTCTAATCACTTGTTGTTTCACCTGTGCACATGCAGTTGAATCAATCCAAACGGCTGCTGAATTCAAGAAAAGTCTGTTCAAATTACCAACCAGCATTCCTGGGAAAAGCCTAAAACCTCATTTTTTCTTTGCCTAAACCAGTTTGAAAAGTCTACTTGTCAGGAGAATAAATGTAATCAAATGTAGTCACTTTGTTGCAGAAAAATGCACAGTAAATAACCCGAACCAGACGGACGTACTGAGCAAAGACCATCCCGGCTTCTCAGTGTGCCTGTGTTTATCTGTTGGTTTATGTGTCAGTTACTTGCAGGACCCCCGCTGAGAGCAAAGATGTTGTAAACAAGGCACCACGCGCGACGCACTGCAGCGGACATCAGCAAATGTTTTTTTTTTTTCCTTTGAGAATACACAAGGAACCCCGCAAAACACCCAAAGCATGCAAATTTCCACACAATGAGGCCGACGTGAGGCCTGAAAAACTAACAAAACAACAGTGAACATATGCGAACATGCCATGCACACATGTCCCAACCAGACAGCGCCGTATTACAGCTCAAAGGTAAAGGAACAATCTGTTTTCTTAGCAGGATGGATGCAGGATCAGCTGGCAGGATTAAGGACCAGATGAATGGGTTGAGCACCTTGTGAAGGCTTGTGGGGTTCATCTGATCAGCAGCTGAACATCTTAACTCAAACGGATCCAAGGAGAGATGCCTAGACACTCTTTGGTACATTTTAACCTCAGGCTTAAATCTATTTGATTTGGATTTAAAGTAATATACCAATAAATATGTTTGCAAATAAAGCTCTGAAATGTGGTTTGAATTTTAATTTATTCCCCACCAGAGTTATTTCTTGTAGAGTCATCTTTCACTGCAGTCTGAGCAGTAATTTCCTGGGGTGTGACTCTGTGGACTTTGCACATCAAGAGACTGGCACAAGTGACTAATTATTTTTATGGAATATCACAAGCTAAGTAAGAGCATATGAAGGCCATTTGTCAGCATAATTTTAAAGTCCTGTCATATAGTCTGACTTAGGTCTGTGCTTTGGTCCATTATAACACACCTGGGCTATGATCAAAGTCGTCGTTTTGTAGCTGTAGGTTTAGGGTTGTTGTCCTGCTGAAAGGAGAACATCCACCCAAATCTGAAGTCTTTAGCAGCCTCTAACAGGGGTTCATCCTGGTCCCCTCCCACAGCATGATGCTGGAAATCCCAAATTTCACCGTGGGGGAGGAGCTTCTCAGGGTGATGAGCAGAGTTAACCTCTGCTCCGACCCGTCCTGCCCCGCTATTCATTTAGTATCCACGAAGACCAGAAAGTTCATTTTAGGTCTCATCCGACTTTCTTCTCCAGTTTTGCTGTGTCCTCTCCATGGCTTCAGGCAAATCGGACTTCTTGTGGCTTCTTCTTGCTAATTCTCCCATCTCAGATGTGGATCTCTGCGCCTCCTCTGGAGTTACCATGAGCTTCCTGGATGCTGTTCTGGATAATTTTCAGTTTAGGTGAACGGCCATGTCTCAACAAGTTTTCACTTGCGCCATATTCTCTCTATTCAGAGATTCGTGCACTGCTAGATGTTCAAGGCTTGGGAACCTCACCTTGCTTTAAAGTACTCCACAATAATATATTTTACCTGTTCAATATGGTCCTTGGTCTTCACGATGCTGTTGTTTCAATCCTGTTTTCTGACAATTCTCTGAGGCCAGAGGGAGAACAGCTGGATTCATAAATTACCTACAGGAGGAATTTATTCACTAATCAGATATCTTCTGACACTTTATTCAGGAGCATCAGAGTAAACATGGCTTTTTAAAATTTAACAAAAAATATGTATAATTTTTCTTCCACTTCACAATCATGCATTACTTTAAAATGATATTTTGTATAAAATTCCATTCGAATGCATTTCATTTTGTGTCTGTTAATGTGGTAAAATATAAAAAAAAAAAGAAAGAAAAAAGAGCGGTGTGAATACTTGTCCACGGCACTAATCGTGAAGTTACAAACGGGGATGCGGCAGAGAAAGCCCATTGTACGGCTCCTGCTGCCACACAGCGGGTAGAACAAACACACAGACAGTCATTGTCAAATGAAAGCCGAACACAAGCTACATTTGTCTGATAAGAAAGGTCACTCCTGCCACCTGAAAGCACGTAGACCACCACCGGTTCCCCTTTTAAAGCTTCACTGGAAGGGATAAGGAGGGCAGATTGGACACCTCACTTACACTGTCGTAATTACAGAATAAACCGCACTGCTCTTTTTCCTCCATGTCATTTGAAATAGTGGATTAAGAGCAGATTTGAAGCCTGGCCATCTGTGTTTTGAGCCAGAGTGTGCTTCCTTATCTCATCTCAACAAACCACCTCTCACACAGCTCCCAGCCGCCTCTTTTACTCTCCAAACCTGAGAGGTTGTTCGGCTTAGGGCCCTGAAACTGGGTCATCTGGGGTTTGCTGGACACTGTAAGCAAAGCTGCCCAGGCCACACACAGGTAAGGGAGAGCGGCTTGGAGCACTTGGCTGGATAGGCAGGCGCACCCCGCCTGTCGATGGCAGAGTTATTTCTGGACAGCATACAAGGGACGCGGCGCCAGACGGTCACCGCCTCTTTGCTCTCATCTGGTTTCAGGAGCCAAGGCAAAGGCCAGGGGGCTCAGAGGTCAGGCCCGGCATCTCCTCCGCTGACAGACAGGAGGAGGAAACTGTACAGGATGCTGCCGTTGTAGGTCTAAATAAAACCGACACTGCTTTCCTTCCACGAACACACACACACACACACACACACACACACACACACACACACACACACACACACACACACACACACACACACAGTCAAGCGCAGGGGTGCAGGTCCCGGGTCAAGATGGAACAAGAAAGACCGTCTGGGTACACACTCTCATTACAGTGGCGAGTGACAGGTCAGGAGTTTTGCCCGTCCACAGGGGCGTCTGCCACGAAATGTGATAGCGCTCCGAGGTTAAACTAGATAGCCGGAGAGCAGATCAAGTAATGGAAATCAGCTGGACAGGAAGTTTATAAACCATTACTGCTCTGCAGCACACGCATGTAAGGAATTTGTTCTACTTGATTTGCTCTGCTTAAAAAACAAAACAAAAAAAAAACGTTAATGCAGCATAACATTTTGTTTTACATAAAGCAAGAATAAAATAGAAAAGAACCGCAACCATTAATGGGGTTCATGTTGTTTTATAATAATACATGGTGTCACACAATTCTAGAGAAAGGAAAAAATAAATTGCTCAAGCCGTGGGGTCTTTACAGCTTGGACAGGAAGCTTGGTGATTCGATGATGTAGAATAGACCAAAAACAAACAAAAGCAAAGCTAAATAAAAAAATATTTAGACACTTTTAAATTACATTAATTATCTCCTTTATAATTTCTTTAATTGTTCAGATTATTATTTTTCTAACTGCAGCTAAAATCAAGCGTTCTTTTCTAAAATACTTTGGTGTTTTTTTTTCACATTTCACGTGAGTAAATGAAAAAAATCTGCCATTTTCTTTTCTTCTCAAAGTACAGTAGGGGCGCGTCAGCGTCTGTTTGACGGCCCGCATCTGGACGCCGGAGTGTCAGTTCTTTACTGCAGGGAATGAGGGTCAAAATAAGGAAGCCAGGCCTGTAAACATCATGTCACAGCCAGACAGCGGGCTGTCGAAGAGCGAAGGACCACACGAGTGTCCAATAAAACTCACAGTCAGATCTCGAGGTACATTTATACACCATTAAATGTGTCACTGCTCGGCAACTCATTATCTGTTTAGCCGGCAAACCCACGCTAGTTGTGTAGCTTTTGCATAGATATGGAAAGCTCACTTCTTAAGGGCGGTGAAAATATATGCTGTCCTCTTAGATGAGATGAGTTGTTCAGACTCTGCGTCTTAATGTGTTTTCCTGCTGCTGTGGCTCACAGTAGTGCAGCTAAAGTGAAGAAGGGTTTAAAGGTGCTCTGATGGTACAATGGTATTCTACGTACGGTGCACAACACACTTATTGGAAATGGATGTGTAAAAAGAAAGAAATTTAAATATATGAATCTTTCATTGCGGTAATTAAAAAGTATATGTCCCACAATAATTTTAATACATTTATTTAAAGGGGAAGCCAAACTGGTTAGCATCACTGACAATGATTTTCAGATAAATATAATTGAAGCTTTTCTGCTTTACTTTTTGGTTTGTCAAACTTTTAGTAATTCCTGATTTCCCATTCTGGAATGGGGGAACGTATGAAAATGTGTGATGTCGGTCTTGAATTGTGGCCCAGTGATGTCCACCACCATCCCCCCTCTGGGTTGAGTTGTGTGCGGAGAAAGACCCAGGAAGCCAGCAGCTCCATGGAGCACAGAGGCCAGGCAGCCCCCCCACAGGGACGCCCAGAGGACAGCAGAAGAGATGAAATCTATCTTCAGATTTGCTTTTCTAGCAGGCACCTGAAACATCTTGTGAAAATCTTGTTAAAATGCAGGCCAAAGTTGAAGTTTGGTTTCATCAGACCTGAACATTATTACTCCACAGGCTTTGGGGAGATTTTTAGCCAGACTCTTTTTTTTAATACAAGGATTCTTTCCTACAGGCATACTGCTGGCAGATTTTCATCCTACCAAGACTCTTTTTTTTATTATTCTAAACGTATGTCAAAGCTAAGATGATCAATTGCACATAGTTTATATTGAAAGAAACAAATTGTATTTGTCAAGCATGAGCAACTGTGGGTGTCAGCTCTGACAAAATGTTGTTTTACAAATCATGCTTGATTTGTAAAACAACATTTTTAAGCTTCACATGAGGTTTATTTTTATTGCAGTAGCACATTTATTTATTTATTCTGAAAAATCTGACCTGACCTTTTTCAAAAGCAAATTTTTTAAGTGTGTGTGTGTGTGTGTGGGGGGGGGGGGGGATACGCTTTAGAACTTATGGTTTTTATCAAAACCAGTGGCTCAAGTATGATTGGCACTCCCAACAATTTATATCAAAGTAACTGAATAATGTTTTTTATATATAATTTATACCAGATATCTTCTGGTGATTGGTGTTTAGAAATTTATAAGGGTTATTCTATGAATTAATGTTTAATTAGAGTATAAATATAACACAACACGGACCAATTTCTGTCGGCCACATTTCTTTCTTTTTCTCTTTTCTCCCTAATTTGCCTTTTCTTCCGTCCTGATTGGCTCACCTGCACCCAGCGTCATTCTTCACTCTTCCCTCAGTAGTTAAGCTCATTGGTTGCCTCATTCATTGCTGCATTTTTCTGTTAACTGCTATGTAACCCGCTGCCTTGTTTCTCTGCCCAAATTCCTGCCTTTTTTCTAGACCTGTTCCTCCCGGATCTTTACCTGTAAGATTTTTCATTTTATTATCAAAGTTTTCAGCTTCTACATTTACCATTTGCACTTGGGTCTTTCACAAACCTACAAACATTACATTCAGTTGCAAGATTTCTAATTTAATAAAGCAATAAACCAGAGCGTGAAATTGTTTAAACTTTTTATTGCTATGTAAAATAAAAAATCCTGTACATCCAATGAAAAAGTCCTACTTTTAAATAACGCAAAATAAATTAGGCAAAAATAATAATAATAATAATAATTGGTGTCATGAGGGGAATAAAATTCGGACACTTCAATTTTTAGTAGTTTTAGCTCAGCATTGCTGTTACACATGGGTTAAAAATCAAAAAAAATATGCTTACTCTACTGTTTAGTACAGACTATTGTTCTTATAAGTCATATATGTTGGAAGCAGAGTCCTAAACCTGTTTAGAAATGAGGTCCTGCATTGGGCCAAAACAAATAAGCCTAAAATGAAATCCGACATATTAATACATGTGTGAAATCCCTGGCACTTGTATCTCCAGTGCAGTGTGGACAAAGGCTGCAGCTGCTTCCCGGATAAATCCCTGCTCTTACAATGCACTAAGTGAGAGCAGATGAGTCAACTCACTCAGCCCGCTGAACAATCTCTGAATCGCGATGCACATCCTTGTTGTCCTCAAAACATCAGCACTGGGGAAAACAAATATAAAAGTGAAGTGTCCTCCCCCCCCCCGACAGCACAATAATTAATGACAACACAAAACTTCAAGTATATTCCACACGCAGCTCCTCTATAGATCTAAAGAGACTAAAGTCTAGGCATGCATTCTCTACTAATGTGTAGCCGCTTACGCTTTCCGTGACATACTGCAAAGTGCATATCAGCAGCTAGTGGGTGATCTTGGAGAGGTTTGGCTGTTCACTCTGTGACTTTAAAGCCAGCTTGTGTTCCAGGAGGCAAGAAAGGCTTGGCTCACTACACTGACATTCAAAACGCTTTAATTGGGCTGCACTTAATATCACACAAGTAGAAACAGAACCGTGTTGGCATTAAAAAAAAAAAAAAAAAAAAAACTTCCAACTTCTCTGCGCATCACGCCTCTCCCCATTAATTAATTTGAGCTGCATAATAAACAACATAAAGTGACTATTATTAACGTAAACCATTTGATATAAGTTGTGAAATAAATTATAATCTGACGACAGAAAATAAAATTACTAATTAGAGACGGCAAAAATAAGCTCTTTTACATCCACTTACTCAAATGAGTCAAAGCTCTGTTGATGTTTTTCCCAGGCTGTATTAGGTAGCAGCACTCACTGCATTTGTGAAATAGCTTACAAAATAAATAGTTACATAGATAAATAAATCTTGCATTGTTTAGTCATTGTTATTTCTTCCTTTTACAGTACCATGACTTGAAACTGTACAGTGAAATATAATACAGCAGTTACAATGAAGACAGGGAAGTGAAGCCACCCTCCGGTGTTACAGGTGCTGAATGGAGGGAATGGTTAGCTGGTCTGAACAAGATAAACTAAACTAAAACACTCCACAGTAATCCCAAACCGTCCATTTTAATTTTGCTGATCTTTCACCAGGCGATTGAGTTGGGTTGATGCCCCACCCGGTGTCCAAAGCTGCCTCAAATTCACATCCATACTGGGATTACTAAAATCTGAGTTTGGCTTGAGTGGGAGTCATGGAAGAGGTGGGGAGGTGGTTGAGGTCAAAAGGCGAGGTTTTTCGGCAGCCAGACTTGCCATGGTGACCTCAGAAGTGGTCCATCCTGGCGGCGAAAAGGCTGCGGGAGCGTGGCATGGCCGAGGAGACGCGGCCAAAGCTGGACGAAGGCCACTTCTTGATGAACTGGGAGGTCACTGGCAGCAGGTACCTGGACAGACGGACACAGACGAGGGATGGAGGGATTAGGGGGAAAGGATGAACATAATGAGAGGATTAGTCCCGCAAAGGTCACAATTTAGAGGTCGGGGCGCTTTGGTAGGTACAGAGACGGCATATTGCCCACTTTTCATATATCGGCCCAACCATTTATGGCCATCTTCATTTGCACAGCTCAGTTTTAATAATGGCGGGGGGTGATGTCAGGACATCACATAACCCCTCAGCTTTGGAGAAAAAAAAGGACAAAACGAAAAGGAAAATCTATAACTTAAAGACTGAGATGCATATTATCACAGGCATTTCATGAAGGACCGGTAGAAAGATATGCCGTTACCGTGATATCTGAGCTGTCTTTAAAAATATCAGGTCATTTTGGATTTCTTTTGTCATGTACAGTACAGTGCAGTGAAAACATGTTTGATGCCTTACAGTTATTACCATTTTTGTTACATTTAATTGTTTCAGATCATCAAACAGATTTTAATTTTAGACAAAACTAACAGTACTAAACACAAAACGAACTTTTCACATCATGAATTTATTCCTTAAGGGGAAGGGGAATAAAATCCAACCCAACGTACCCCATTGTAAAAAACTAACTGATCCTTAAACCTAATAACTAGTTGCCTTGGTGGCAACGACTTCAATTAAGCATTTGGAAAAACTGGAAACAAGGTCTTTAACGTTATTTTGGCGTGATTTTGGCCCACTTTTCTTTACAAAAAATATTTCAACAGCTGAATTTTTTAACATGAAAGGCCTGTTCATATTCAAGATCCTGCAACAGCATTTTGGTTGAATTTAAGTCCCAGCTTTGACAAAGACACTAGGAGAAACCTTCATTTTGTGATCACTTGGAGCTGGACTTGCTACTGTGCTTTGGATCATAAGTCAAATGTGCTTGAGCTTAAGGTCACAAACTGATGTCCAGACATTGTCTTTCAGGATTTTCTGGTAAAAAGCAGAAACTGTGATTCTATTAGGGCACATCATTCAGGTCCTGAAGAAACAGACTATCACATTACCACCACCTTGTTTCACGGAAGGTATGATGTTGCTTTTCTGAAGGTAAACACTTGTTGCACGTGTGTGTCGCCAGTTCCCAAACATTTTGAGGACCGTACTGATAGGCCTTTGTGTTATTTTTAGTCAGCAGTGATTTTAGCAGTGAAATTCTTCCATGGATGCCGTTTTTGCCCCGGATCTTTCACATTGTTGAATTATGAACACTGACCATAACTGAGGCAACTAGATTGTTTGTGACCTCCTGAGTGAATCCTCTCTGAAATATTTGGAGTAGTTGTGGTAAACCAGAAACTGGTGGGAAGGTTCAACACTGCTCCATTGTTTCTCCATTTGTGAACACAGGCTCTCCCTATGGTTCATCAAAAGCCCTAAAAAATGCTGTGGTAACCATTTCCAGATTGACAGATGTCAATGTCATTGTTTCTCATTTGTTCTTGAATGTCTTTAGATCGGGGCATGATGTTTTGCTTTTGGGCCAGGTTAGTTTTAATAGCTTCCTTTGCTCAGTCAAAAGAAATTATCACTTGGATATTGTGACTTTACTCAGGTTGTCTGTATTAAAATCTGGTTGATGATCTAAATATTTAAGAGTGACAAAAAAATTAAAGACAGAAAAAAAATTTAAGGAGATAAATACCTTTTTACAGCTGTGTAAAACAAACAGTTGATGTTGGTGTTCAATAAATTCAAATAACTAAAAGTAAAACAAAATGAGTAATTTTCTGCATATAAGCTAAGTAAATAATTAGCATAAATGTTAAATACAGAGAGCACTTTTCTCCAGTCCTGCTATTTGGATTAACTGTGCATGTGCCGTAGGAGTAATAAACTGTGATCCTTTGCGGTCTTTCCGGGTAATCTATCTTTTATTCTTTCTATAATTTGACCCTTAAAGTTTCTAGTATCAGGAACAGAAAATCCTCACCTATCGTTCCGAAGCATAGACGTCAGTACCTTTCTAAGACTTTTCTATGACACCTTCCACCGAGACAGAGCAGTGAGGCAGCTCCTGCTAACAGCGTTCCAGTACCTGAGAATGAGACCAGTGTCAGGTTGAGATAGAGTCAAGGCGTCGTGGAGGGTGGGTGGGTGAGTGGGTGGGTGGGTGGGTGGGGGTTCTGGACCCTTCTCCTGTCTGCCTGGGTTACTTTAAATAAGTAGGATACGGCTGTCAGAGTCAAATGGGGTGATCAGATCCAGGGCAGGGTTAACTGAAGCTTAATCAAATGTTGGGATACTTGCTTAAAACACAGGAGACAGGGAGTCTAAAAAGTCTCCCACTCTGATCAGTAGAAGCAGTGATTTACAGGCTTTTCCACAAGACTTATATCATTAAATTACACATTCAGTGGCCCCTATTTTTTTTTTTTTTACATCTTCAGCAGAGGATCTTTATTTAATAAAAAAAAAAAAATACATCTAATGCTCGTTTAGTTAAACAAGTACAATGGTCACGAGAAGGAGCTCCCTGTGGAAGTGTTTAAGATGTGACAATCTAATCAAAAGGAACCCACTGGGGCTGAGGATTAGAGCAGAGGAATAATATCTTCTTTAAAGCATGTGTAGTGATAGCACATTTTTCTCTGACAGCTCTCGTTTCTTGTGAAATAGCTCTTGGACAAATTAACTGAGCAGCTTCTCCCAAAGTCGACTGGAAAGGGAAGGAAAAAAGAGAAGAATTTGAAGAAGAAGAGAGAGAGAGAGAGAAAAAAAAAAGAAAAACGTCGCTAAGGGCATTCGTTTCAACACAGCCTCAAACCCAAGAGAGTTAGGAGGAAATTCATATTAAATTGATTTAGTCCAATGAGAGTGTCCTTGAAATAGCTTCAAGTGGGTTGTGTGGATCCCTCAAGCACATAGTCTTCATCTACGCCCGGACTGGGTGAACAATGGCTCAGTGTGACACTTGTTCTTAAAGTTCTCCACTCTAGCCCCTGAGAGGTGGGGAAGTTCTTGCTCTCAGCCTTCCATTTATCTATCTATTATGTAGCTTAAAGAGCATTTTTACCCTGCAATAAATGATTTCACACCGAGATTTAAATGTCACCCATGGATTGAATGTTGCCATGTTTTCTGTGTTTATTCCCTCTTCGCTCAGTTCAACGTATTCTTTCACTTCCCTCAATAAAGTTGCCGACATCAGTCAGCGAGGGAAAGAAAGAAAGAAAGAAAGAAAGAAAGAAAGAAAGAAAGAAAGAAAGAAAATATTGAACATCCATGAGTGTGTTCATCGCAGTTCCTCTGCAATTCACTTTGAGAATATTCAGCTCATAAAAAGAATCACTCTGGCGCTGGTGAGATGTGGGGGAAGGCGGGGCGCCCCTCACGTCCAAGCGGCTGCTGTCTCTGCAGGCTACATTTAATTGGACCCTCATTCCGCATCTTCCTGGTTCGCCCTCCTTTTGATCACGAAGAAGGTCTGGGCAACTGCATATGCGCTCAAAAGCCAGATGGGGAGGCCTGTTCATGCCTCCGTGCCTTTGCTTGAATCCATCGACGGAGACAGATGAACTACAAGATATGGTAGCGGATAGCAACTGTGCATCTCCTGACGGGCCGGTCTCTCGTCATCCACAGGGACGTGAATGCCACGGCGCATTAGCAGAAGGCCAGAGGAAAATAAAACACCATGACTAAGGATGGGAGGGGAGACAGCAACGATAGCTGATGAAATCATAAACCAAGAGGCATTAAGAGGCTTGAAGGTTATCCACTGTCTACATGGAGCTCAGCACCTCAATTAGCTGTAATTACTAGCACACTTTTCAGACAAATGAAAGTTAATAGAATTTGAAAACTTTTGTCATGATGAGAAAATTGTCTTTTGGCATTGGCAGTAATTCCAGGCTTAACAAGAAAGTCATTAGTAAGGCTATTTGGCTACTTCCTCTCATCAGCCCACACAGGCCCATTGAGGGTCCTCCAGCTCACGAGGCTTCTGACACACTTGATCAGAGCTCTTCACGCAGGAGGCAGGTGAGCAGGCAGGTGTGGTCAACGATGGGAACCCTGTGGACCCCAGTTAGTAGACAAGCACTGGCCCACACCGAATGCTGCAAAGAGGAGAGCTAATGTGCACCGCACCCTGGATTCATGAGGGGGAAGCCGGTTTTAAAGGAAAGGCCAGAGTCTACACAGGAAAATGGCTGAGTACTTTTTTTTTCAAAAGCTAAAATTATTTTCCTCAAAAAGGGCTGTTTTTCAGCTGAAAGAGTATAATTTAGAGAGGGACCAAATTTTATCTGTTTCTGGGTAAAATCTTCTTCAGTTTGAGCAAATTTTACTCGGATAAACATCCTGTATACAAAACAAAGTAAAAGTATCAATTCCCATCGGACTTAAAAGTATCAATTCCCATCGGACTTACTGCTAAAAAGTTCTGTCAGCGTGTACGGAGGGCATTTGTGGACAGGTTTAGCTCTGGCTGTATGTATACGGTCACTGTCTTGCAGTAAAGTAAACCTCCACCCCAGTCTCGAGACTTTTATAGCCTCTAACAGATTTACTTCCAGGACATCTTTGTATTTAACTTCATCCATCCTCCAATAAACTCTGACCAGCTTCCCGTTCTCTCCTGAAGAAAAGACGATGCCGACACCACCATTAATCAACTTGGGGAGCGTGTGCTCAGGATGATGGGCAGTGTTAGTTTTCTGCCTCACATTTTAGCTCCTGACCACAGCATCTTTTTCCTCACGTTTTTGCTGTGTTCACTAGATGAATCGTGTAAAAATTTAAACGGGTTTTCTTTTGAAAAAGGCTCCTCCTGGACAACCTCTCATAAGAGGCCAGATTTGTGGATAGCTGTATTGTCAACAGACCGTGGCACCAGAGCTTTGGATCTCGGCAGCTCCATCCATGCTCAGCTTGTCTGGCCTTAGTTTAGGTCGACAATCATGACTTGGTGGGTTTGCAGTTGTCCCATACGTTCCATTTTCAGATGATAAAATGACCAATGAGACGTTCGAAGCTTGGGATGATTGTTTTTACCTTAATACCACCTCAAACTTCTCTGCTGTGTTCCTTTTTAAGATACAAGAGCACACAGTTGGGGATCTGGGTCCGATTGGTTGGTGTCTTTATAGGGGTATCAGAGTGAAAGGAGTCTAATACATAAGTGCAGGGATACTTTTCATATTTTTATTTGTAGGACTTTTTAACCACTTTACAATTAAGCACTTCTTTGTGTTAAGACTATCATATTAAATCTCCCTAAGAAACCATCAAAGGATGTGGTTATAATGAGATAAAACTTTCGATACGTATCTAAAGTAAATAATAGACGTGTCACCCTTTGATTTTCGCCTGCTGTTTAAGATTATAACCTTTGCATTCTGAAAGGACATTTCATTGGCCGCAGTTATAAAAGCTGCCCATCACTAACCACTAACATTTTCATTGAGGTAAATTTTTGCCATAATTCACTTTTAACTTGTGAGTTATACAAAAAAGAAAATAAGAAAAATGACACCTATGTGATGAATTTGAATATTTACTAAAGAGACTTGAGTTAGTTCCTGAAGGTTGCTGCCCTGAAGGACCAAAAAAAAAAATCATGCTTTTTTTGGTATATGATCATGTTGTAAGCTGGTAAATATGAAAGGTAATACACCTGTCCCTTTTCATTTTCTGCAAAGCAGCATTTCAGAAGCACCTTGTATTTTAACACACCTCCACTGAAGTATCCAGGGTTTACATTTTCAGTTAGGGACTGAAGGACAGCTCAAGAGTACCTGATGAGGTTTATGTTTGGTTATTTATGTTTGGAACTTTGCAAAAGTAATTTTAATGTAAAAGACATGGGTAAGTCCCAAATATCCACATTTTCGTTAAAAACAAATGCACACAGGAGTCCATCTTGAGCTATAATATGGCTCCACGGCTCTTATAAAGACAGTCACTTGGCCGTTTGGATAAAAACACAGCTCAAGAAGTAAACTTGAGTGTCTAGAGAGAGGGATCACTACTGGGGCACGGCACAGGACATGAGCATGCACACCCACACACTCTCGCATCCACATAGTTTAGCCCGTCATGTTATGCATATGCAGCGATGAGACTATAAAATCCTAATTGCTTCTCAGCCATCTGAAGTGGCGGTCGTGGCTGGTGCGCGGCCCTTCGCATGCCTGATGGAGAGATGTGAGCCACTTGTGCTGTGGAACTGCAAACCACACGGTGTAAACCAAACTTCTTTTTTTTTTTTTTTTTTTTTTTCTCCTGTCATCCTGTGACAAGAAGAGAGTGGTGCTCAGGTTGATCATGACACGAATGCGGTGCAGGTGACGCTCTCAGTTTCCCACTGAGGCACTTGTACCTAAAACGTACTCAGGCTACAGTAGGATGCTCTTGATTAAAGCATTGTGTGAAAGAGGTTGTGTCATTCAGCCCGTTTGCAGTGTTGACCGAAAGTGCTCCAAACAGTCTGAATCTGATTTCTTCTCCTTATTTTTTATTTTTTTTTTCCTTTGGAATACTGTTTGAACGTTTAGGGAGAAGATTGCAATCACCAAACTGCCCTGTCGTGCTATTATAATCTCAATATGGCCATTTTTATGCTAATAAGAGAAGGAGAAGGAGATCATGCCAGACTGTTGGTTCTGCAGCCAAAGCGACCATCGTCGAGCATCAGGCTTTCGCTGCGATGGTGAAGCGGTGGCAGCAACGGAAAGCAGTGAGAAGAAGCATTGTTGCAGGATGGAGGGGCGAACTGAACCAAGCAGAGACCTGAGTTGAGGGGCGAAGAGACGGAAGAAGAGGAGGTAGAGGAAGCAGCAGCGACAGCAGCAGGAGGGGAGCCATGGGCGGAGGTTGGTCCAGCAGCGAATGGAAAGCTTTTTTATACAGAGATATACATATATAGACAGAGGAAATAAGGAGAGACAGACAAATGCAAGCTTAAAGCTATCCAGAAAGGATACCTTCAGCAAACGTGGGGTTCAGAGCACGATCAGATCATATCGAGAACATCTTCACATGCACATACTCGAAATTAGCTTGAGCAAATTGTAAAACAACATCCCGACAAACAGAGCATAAAGACACCACATTCTTTTTTAACAGTTAAGGTTTTTATACAGTAGAAGCAAAGTGATAGCTTGTTAAAATATGTTCAAGGCTTATGAATCATGTAAAGTGAGGCCGCAGGAAGAAAAAAAAAAAAAAAAACGAAGCTCTCTCGTAAGGTCATTTGCTGCTCAGACTCATCTGGGCTCTAATTGAATTAAGAAGGCCTCCAGGGGCCCCAGGCTAACCTGAGCGCTAATCTGTGGGCCATTATTTCCTGTTAACGGCACGCTCCCTCTCTCCCTCTCTCTCCCTGCTCGGCTCCCGCCCTGTCTGACGGGCCCACAGCATGTGTGATTTAAAAGTTCACTCATTCCAAACCTGAGCCGCTGTCCCCTGTGGCGATCGGCGTTAAAAATAGAACGAGGCTGATTTTTACTTGTTTGTTTTATCGGGGGTTGTGTGAAGAAGATGATGGCTGCGAGGCTCCGTAGAGGGGCAGTGGGAGAAGCGGAAATGTTTCCTGAAAGAGGTTTAATGATGATAGCTGTATCGACGCGCCGTGTTTGTCAGTGCTTTCTAAAGGGAATTTATTACTTGGCACTTTTGGGGTTTCAGACTGGTTTAATTACCACTCCACTTTGACCTAAATACCAGATTAAAACACCAAATAAATATTCATCAAGGATGTTATCTTTACACGTGTTCAGCACCGCGGTGCTCTTCATTCATCGTCTCTGTGTTGTGCTTATTATGTGATGTATTATTATTATTATTATTATTATTATTTTTACAATGTTTTATCCAGCCAGAACATTAAAACCCCCTGCATGATACAGCATAATGAGCTGGACACAGGGCATCTGGGACTGTCTTGTGATGTCATGTTTTTGGTGCAGATTGTAAATACAAAGACCCAAGGCCTCCAACATTAGCCGCCTCTGATTAGGATTAGTATAGCTGACTGGGGTTCTAGGTACAGTTTCATTAATGTTTAACCTACTTTTATTTTTCCTTTTCAGGCTTATTATTGCAATTTTGTTTTTTATTTGTAAAATAAATTTAGTTAAAGAGTATGTTTATAGCTCATCAACAGTTTTTCTTCTAAGAGAAAGCCAGAACTTCATATAAGAAGTAAAAGTAACATATTTTTTAAGTCTCAAAAATGAATAGCTAATCAGGCAAAAAAACGGCACATCATGTCAGAAACCTACTTGTAGTGAGAGACAGACACCTAATTTTAACAACCAGCTGCAGGCTAATACTAAACCAGCTGGCCTATAAACACAGAGAGAATTAATGGTTTCCTGTCAAAACAGATGAAAGTTAAACTATTGTAGACAACAGCAGCCCATCCAAAATGCTGCATCTGTCAAACTTCAGAAGCATGAACAATATTGCACCATTTTTTAAAATTATTGCACCAACTCCCTTTTTGTAAAAGCATATTTCACATTTTAAAATGCTTTTATTGGCACGGAGGATAGGTGCTGAATGGTCTCGAGCCGTGACAGAATTAACACCCCTTGAAGCCTTTTACATTTTGTCACATTACAATCACACAACGTTAATGGTTGTTTTAATCAGGATCTTATGTGATTGATCAAAACAAAGTAACATAGAGCCAGGCGGAAAAAAAGCATAAATATTTTTTTAGTTATGTTTTTTTTTCTCATCGACTCTGGTGGAAGGCGCCCCAATCCCCAGGGGTTTGATTACTTAGTTTTAGGTTCCTGGGGATTGTGCAGTTCTGTTTGTGTTTTCTCACTTTAGTATTGTTTATCTATAGATTTGGTTCCTGTTGTTAGTTTGTCTTCTGTTCATTTAGATTTATGAAGTTTATGCTTGTTTCTGTTAGATCCTTATTTTCTAGCCTGCCTGCTCTCAGATCTATTAGTCATATCTGTTCATTCACCGTGGTTTCCTGTTGGGGTCCGCTCTCATCCTGCTCCAGCCAGATCATTCTTCTCTCTCTCTCTCTCAGCTGAATTACCTTTACACCTTTCACCTCCGTTAATTGCTGCCGTCCCTACTGTATTCTCCTCGATTTATTTATTATGCTACCCTTGTTCTGGTCTCCCCCATGTCGGGTTACTGGTTCTGGTTTTCACCTGCCTGCCTGTAAGCTTTGTTGTTTTGCTATTTAATAAATCACCTTTATCACACGTCTTCCAAACTCTTGACTGGCATCCGGTCCACAAACCACAAAACAAAACTTGACAGAAAGAAAGTAGAGATAGTTTTTGTAATATTGCTGACTAACTTTTGTTGTTCCTGCTGAAGAAAGCTGCCTCTACCTAGTTTAGCAGTCAGGTCAGTGGGATGCGCTGTTAGTTTTCAAATAGACATTGTGTTTTGCACGTAAGCCCTAAAGGTTCATTTTGGTCTGATTAGAGCACCATATATTATTGTCTGCAATTCAGGCATAGATTAAATCTATTTACTAATTAGGAGACTTCTGAAAGCAGCTGACAGCACTGGATTTTATGTAGGGGTATCAGTGTAAAGGGAGCTGAAGACAAATGCGTACCAGATTTTTCAAATTTTTATGTATCACATTTATTTTCTTTCCAACTTGCCCTTGTGCACTGCTCTGTCTGTAGTCTTTCACATATAATTGCAACAAAATACAGTGACGCTTGTGGTTGCAACGTGACAAAAAGGGGTGTTATACTTCCAGAAGGTGATGTAAATACATCTTAAAATTGCTTAGCAGGTAAGAACAAATTAGACAGGTTATCAAATAGAAGTTCTCAAAACTAAAACGGAACAGTTTTGTTTTTAATTAGCGTGTTATGGCATCTTTAGGTTTTCTTATTTGTGTTATGTTTTTAGTGAAGCATTTTTAATTGCATCATGTATAAACAGGGATACACAGATAAACCTGCTTTGTTTTAAAAAGAGCGAAAAGTTATTTGCAGCACGTACACAGGGAATTGAGCAACCCATATCCTGTCCTTGGATGTTTTTGAAATCTTGATCACAGCAGAAATACCCAGATAGACTTTAAAAAGTACTAAGTAATGACAAATCGAACCATTTGAAAGCCCTTATTACCTTGTGTCATCCCACTCGGGACTGAGTCCCGCCAAAGAGCCGCGTGACTCTGAGACAAACTTGTACACGACCAACAGGCAGTCCCGGCACAGCTGGACGAGTCGGCGACAGCACTGCAGCTCTTGGGGCGAGACCACCTCGCTGCTCTTGCTGAAGATGCTCTCCCATGACGAGCTGGAGAGCAGAGACCCCAGTTAGGACACAAGCGACAAAGTCACCAGGAAGCCAACCTTATAAGTTAATTATGTATGCATTACGACCACACACATTAACCTTTTTACTGCAGACGAACACATCTGCATACACTCTAAAATCTACAAACACACTTGGAAAAACCCAGAGGAGGGATGAAACAAATCCAAGTACAGTTAACCCTCCTAACAATCCCAGACATACCCCTGACTGTGAGAGAGTTTCAACAACTGAAACAGACAACCCCAGGGGGCAGTTTTGATGTCTTCCCCTTCTTCGCTCCTTGGGAGGTGGGACGTGCTTCCTCTGAAAGGGTTCAAAACTGTGTGTTTCCATTCTCCTCCCCCCTAAGTCCTTCTTTAAAGCCTGTTGAATTCATTTCCCACAATAGCTGCTGGGCCGTTTGATTGTTGTTAAGTCCCTCAGATAAAATATCAAACAAGACACAGAGAGGAGCAAGGAGGAGGTCTTCACCCTGGATTTAGAGGGTGCTTCTGGAGCGGTAACCGCTTCAGTGTCTCTGCGTGATACGGAGCCCCCTGTTGGGTTCATCCATGTAAGGGCGTGCCATGTGGAAGGGAGGGGGGAAGGCTATAGGCTAGCTGTATCATCCAGGGCCATGCTGTGATCAGACAAAGACTTGGGGGGTGGTGGGGGGGTGCAGTCTTGGCTAAGCTAATCCTCGCTGGCTAATATCCCTCCACCCGATCCCTGGCGTTACAAACAGGCTCCATTTCAATCACTTTCCCCCCCATCTTCTCAGTCACCAAGTCAGTCTTTTTCTATGCCTTCACTTATCAACCACTCCATCTCTGTCACCTGCTTGCTCCCTTTCACACTTGCCCTCAATTAGGACTCTGAAGGAAGCAGGACAGCGGGGTGGAGAGCTGTGGACGACGACTCGAGTTACCCCCCCTGAGCCCTCTGTGCCAGGGGGAACACGGCGCCGGACAACTGAATTGTAAAAGATATGGGGAGGAGGAGACGTGAGAAGGTCACACCTTTATCTCAAAGGGAGATGAAAAGCCAGTAGTTCAGCAGCTGTCAGCATGTCGGAGTTGCATAGTTGAGTCTTTCTGCTTGCTGTCTGATTAAAGGTGCTTGTAAGTCCCTTGGTTAAAAAAAAAAAAAAACTGACGTAATCCATAGTTGCTGTTTAGGAAAACGTCTACAGGAAGGTATCACTTGTGGAAAAAAGAGAAATGTTCCTTTAATTTAAAGTAAATATTAAGAAAAACTAAACCACAAGAAGACTTCAGAGTATCAGATAACAGCTTGAACTTAAGAGGCCTTCATTCACCTCCTACCCAATTCCACTCCTCCCCCTCGCTTTCTTCCTGCTCTCACCTGTGAATAAGCCCTGATTAGGCCCGGTTTAAGTGGAGAAAGTGCAGTGGGGTCTGCTTGATCTGTCAGTCACTCTACATCTCCATCTTTCAGCCAGTGTTTTTTTTTTTCTGAAGTCACATTGACTGGAAATGCCAAATTGTCCCTGCTGTCAGTAAAAGCTGGTTTATTGATGAATGGAGGACATGCGTGGTGAACCTAGATGGGGTATGAGACTTTAGTTATGGAGATGGAAGAGTGCTGCAATGAATAAAGTGGTAATTGGCTTGGAGTGCAAACACACTTGTTTCTATTGACTGCAAGGGATGTAAATCCTTTGAGACATTTTTTTCTTTTTTCTTTTTGGTGTTTGTTTGGTCTTGCTAAAAGTTATCACTCAAAATCACACTGAATACACCCCATTTCATCTCATATCTAAACCACTTCATACTAATTCCATAAAACAGACGTATCTCAAATGTTTTTGTTTTTCATACTTTACAATTTTTAAGCTGAACAAAGTGTTGACATTTGAATTAACAGTTTATGATTTCCTGTTTTCTTTATGTGTGAATTTGACGTGACACAAAGGCTCATTTCCCTTAGCTACTCTCAAAACGGGTTAAAACAAGAGAACAAGTCGGTAAGGTAATGGACATGTGCGTTGACCTTCATAAGCAAGTACGGTAGTAAACAACAAGAAAATAGTCATCTACACAGGCCCGTTTCTAAAGCCAGACTGTGTACTAAATAGTTTAAACAACTGGGCCTGGTGACAAACAAGAGTGGACAAGGAGCCAGCGTTCTTGCTACCACCCACAGTGACGAGCACGATAAGGGAGAACATTTGTTTTCTAAAGCTCATTGTAGCAGAGACCGGCATTTTGAGGACCAAGTCTCCATAACAACCATTACACACTATCTGCATGTTAAACGATTATTCAGGAGGCATCTCAAGAAAAACTTTGTCTGTCCCACCATGCCATGTAGAGTTTTTAAAATGCTACTGTATTTTTAGTCGGGTCTGCTTGCTTTGGTGAAATGAGATCAAAGCGCCTGTTCAAAAATGCCTACACACTATAACTAGCTGTTTACTGAAACTGTTTAATGTCTGTTGTTTTTCATCATGATTTATTGTTAATATATTATTGAATTTGTATGATGTCCTCCTTGGGTGCTGTGAAAGGCGCTTTCAAATAAAGTGCATTATTATTAGTAGTATTATTTGAATTTAGACTGAAATAAAGGATAAGTACTGTCATATTCAGTAAATTAGAATATTGGTTCTAGTGAAGCTAATTTGTCAGATTAAAAGTACCTTTTGAAAATAACAACCGTTAAGCATGTATTAAACATACTTTTCATTAAACCCACATTTCTAGATTCAAAATGTATTTTTGTATTTGTTTGATGTAATATTTTAATCTTAAATGTAGTGTTTTCATTATATGTTGGCAAAAAAATTGTGTCATTAACAAAATGGGGACTTTAATGCATCATTCTGTAATTAATCCATATAATGTGTTTATTTTAGTAGAATGTGTTACTGAAACAATTTGACGTTTTGCTTAGACTCTAATCTTTCGAATATGACTGTATATGTTAAAGCTCTTATGTTTAGTATAGTGGCGGACATGTGATGCTGTGGGCTTTTTTCTTTTGCAAAGAGCATGGGAGTCTTTTTAGAGTGCAAGGCGTAATAAAAACTTAGTGAAACTTGGGAAATTTTAAACTGAAATCTGGTGGCCTCTGCCAGAACACTGAAAGAAAGTTATAATGGGGGCTTCGTCAAGACTTACAGTATGGCTAAATTAACAGAGAAATGGTTCTCCAGACTCAAAAGGCTGAAATAATACAGAATCCTTGTGAAGTGAGATAAAAGGACGAGTGCACAAGATATTAGCCTAGATTCTGGAGGATTTAGAGAGACTCTGCAAAGAGGACTGGTCAAATATCAGTTATAGGAGAAAGCTAAGTGCCACGATTTGAGGCAGAAAAATATCTCTTAAAGGAGGATTTTTTGTCTGTGTCCTGCTGAAAAAATTTACTAAACTAAAAATATTTGTTTTTACACTACGATGAATTAAAATTAAATAATTTTAAATATTTTTACCACAGGTGCCAAAACTTGTGAAAAACAGTGTGTTAGGAATACTCCCACCGGTTTTCTGTTCAGTATAATTTTAGGATTTTGCCTCCCATTTGTTTGTCATATTGATTGAAACTCATTTATAGACGCAGCTCTAGACCGGCCTACCCGGCGTTGGAGAAGCAGTTCCAAAGGCCCTGGCCATGACTCCACAACAATCGGTTGAAGATGCGGTTAAAAAGCCGATAGAGGTGCAGGCTCTCTACATCCGGCTCCTTCCAGATCCGCTGCAGCGCTGAGCGGACGTTTGTGCGAACGATGTCCAAAACCTGAGGCAACCGACAAAGTAAGATTGAGACGAAGGGGAAAAAAAGTCACTTTCAGTTCAAAGTTGTGCTAACAAGAGACATGTTTACTGAAATAAAAAAAAATAATAATGGCGTTTCTTATTTATATGCAGAACTTGGCATTTCTTCCAATTGTAATTTCGTCCTGTTTTGTCTTTCCTGTTGATCTTACCATGAAATTAGCAATCACAGAGGCTCGAAATTTTGCTCACCAACAAAGAGCAAGCTTGCATTTATGAATAAATCCGGCGAAAAATGCATATTCAACAACAGAAACAAACAAAAGAAAAACTTTAAGAAAATTGCACACTGTGCACGGACTATTTGAGCAGTTTTGTCAGTGCTTTTGTGGAAGTCTCCATGCAAAGATATGAAGCCAGTGTCTCCTTTGTGCGAGTGTGTGTGGGGCTGAGCTACAGGCAGGACAGAAACCATTGGGGCAGACAGTGGAGAGCCTGGGAGAGGGCTAATTGCTGCACCAATGTCAGTCTTGTAGATAACGTGTCAGAAGTTCCCGGGCGGTCTACAGACACCTGCGCCAGCCTTCCATCTTTCCCCCCCCCCCCTCTTCCTTTTTCCTATCCCTTCCCACCTCACAACATTCTATTTCTTCCCTTTTCTTCCCCTTTTTATCCCAGCTCAGAGCAGTGTGAGGCTCTTTTGACTTTGATTCCTCGCTCCTCATTACTGAAGTGCTTGTCCGTCTGTGTATCCGCGCATGTGTGTGTGTGTGTGTGTGTGTGTGTGTGTGTTTGTTTTCGATGCAAAAGAAGTGAGATTTCCCCACAGCAGCATGAGGCGAACGGGGCATGCAGGCGCTCTCAGACAAACTGATAGATGAGTAAACACACACAGATATGTTTTGGTATGGTAATCAGACGGCAGAGCGGTGGGTGCTACGTTCCTGACCTCTGCCTGCTGCTCATTAGGCTGCTTCACTCCAAATAAACATGAGCTCACGCCACCGAGGCCCACAGCTGAGCACAGCGGTGCAAAAAGCAACGGCTGAGAGATCACATCATTACTGACACGCCTACTGGATGCTAGTTCACGTCTTGTCCCCTCTTCTATTTTGTTTACATCTTTTTTTTTTTTTGGGTGTATCTACCTCCCATGGTCTGACATGGTAATGATCCTAATGTTTGTCACGTTTCCGTTTTGGTTGGGTTTTTTTTTTTTGTTCTCTTTCTCCTCTAAAGTTTGATTTGGGGATTATATTTTGTGTTTTAAAAGTTGTTCAAAAGCTTTCACAGAAATAGGTAGGCGCCTTGACATTTTGTCATGTTCGTTGGTTTTAACAACGTCCATTCTGTGCAGGGCGACAGTATAGAAGTCCTGACAGCAAAGGCAGGCCATTTATACAGACGTCAAAAGATAAATTGGCCCCATTTTTAACACTTTCAGACCTAGCATCAAAAAACGAAGGCATTATCTCGGGGAATTGTGTCTGAAAGATAAATGTGCCCCACGTTTAACTCTTTCAGGCCTAACATTAAAAAAAATGAAGCATTATTTCACAGAGATGTGTCTGGGACAAAGTTCAAAATAAACCGTTTTGTTTAATCCGCCAACAGAAAACTCGGAAACTGTGTTTCTCCAAAACATTTTAAAGCAGCCACAATAGATTCTGACCAAAAGTGAAGCATCAAACTTGCTGAAAATCGAACCGAATATATAAATAACTTTGTATGATATAACTTAATAGGTAATGGCAGATTTTAAAACAAAGTTTTAGTTTTATACTAGGTGAATCATATTTGCTTAACTAATGCAATCCTAAATTAATATCATGTCAAGAGAATCAGATTTGTGAACAGTAAAAGTCATGTTGATCTTAATTGTGGCACATAAACAACATAAGCCTTAATTCCAAACTTTTTATTGTCTTAATGGCTGGAGACACCAAACAGTTGCTATAAAAAAAAATGCTTAATTTACCGAGAGCTAGCTTTCTTCTTAGGGAGCCTAGTTTGAGATCTTCAATATCCCTAAAAAGATACAAACCTACATTGTTTTGCTTCTCCTATCATGTTTGACTGCAACAAGCTTCTGTAACTTTTCCCAAGTAATAGAAAATCATTAAAATACAAATTTAGATATTTATTTTTAAATTTCCCATCTTTAGTCCCTTCCTTTTGTAAGTCATCTCTTGTTTTGGGGTTTCTTATTCAAACTTCAGCTAATTTGGCGAAGCTGTTTAGTTCATCAATATCTTGATGAGCATTTTGTTATAGATTCTCAATTAGATTTTGGTCTTGCAATGCATTACTGTGATTTGATTAAATCCTTTTATTTTGGATTCGGTTGTATCTTTAAGGTTATTGTCCTGCTGGAAGGTGAACTTCCCCCCAAGTAAAACAATTTTTTGCCAAATTGTGAAGAAGATGGGACGAGAGTTGGCTTCTTTAAGTCTGAGGATATAATCTAGATAATCAAAGGGTGGCCCGCTCCCTTCATATCAGAGTAGTTCAAGCAGCTTGATGTCTTGTTCATGACTGACGGCCAGCTGGATTGAGAGCTGGACCAGCAGATTCAGGCTTTGTAAGCAGTAAGATACGCTCTCCACTGGTTTATAGCAGGGAAGAAAGAGCGGGTCAGTAAGGGAAGCTCAATTTCCCTCCGTGTCTACCTTCCAACCCTCGTTTATGGTCTCAAGACATGGGTTGTAACCAAAGAACAAGACTCTAAATACAAGCGACTAAAGTAAAGTTTCCTCTTAGGTGGCCCAGACTCAGGTTTAGAGAAAGGGTGCAAAGCTCTGTCATCTGAGGAGAGCGTAGGGTAGATATGGCGCTTCTTCAGATTAAAAGGGGTCAGTTGAGGTGGTTCGAACTTCTGATCTGAATTCCTCCAGGGCGTCTTGAGGTTTTCCAGGCACGTCCCACTGGGACAAGGGCCTGGGGCAGACCCAGAACTTGCTGGAGGGACTCTGCATCACTGCTGGCCTGGGAATGACTCCCTCAATGAGAATCAGAGGGTGGCTGGGGAGAGAATTGTCGGGGGACCTCTGCTACAACTGTCGCCCTCACCACTTGTACAGGCAGATTGAGTTTTAAAGGGGCTGCCCATGGTTTTCTTTTAACAGTGGCCCATATACTGCCATTAATCTATAAAGATTTTAGAAGCTCAGAACAAGTAGTTGTCCTGTGAAGTGGTCCTTCCACCCTCTGCAGCGCTATCAGAGTAACCAAAGGTATCTTGGCTGCTCAATTTAATGCTCATCTTGCTTGTCCAGTCAGGTGGACAGCCATGTCTTTAGCTGGACGGCCATGTTTTGGTTGGCCTGTAGTTGTGACATACTCTTTCCATTTTCAGGTGATAGAGTGAGCCATGGTCTGTCAGATGATTACAGCTAGAATATTGTTTTGCAACCTAACCCTAAACCCTGCATTGAACTTCCCTACAGCTTTATGTCTTCCCTGTCTGCCGTGTTTCTTGGGTTTTTAATTTTGCTGTTTTTCAGTACTGTTCTCAAATATCCCTCTGAGGCACAAAGGGGACTCAGTTTAGCAATTAGGTAAACTCTGTTAGGGGCAAATAAATGCACTGGTGTTTATTTAGTGGAATCAGAGCAAAGAACATATATTTTCCACACCTTTCAGATTTTCATTTGTGTAAAAAAATTAAAATAAATTATCATTCTCTACCCCGTGTTGGTCTATGTGAACATAAATATAACAGTATAAAGATAGACTTTATATTAAAACAAAATCAATAAAACACAAGCCAAGACAAACTCGGATTCTGCATTGAGACTCACCTTCCTCTGTTTGGTCGAGTCCAGCTTCACCAACCAATAAGATGCCACCTTTGATTTATGGTATTTCCAGTTGTCGAGAATCTGTGCAGTGAGTACTGGTGTTAAAGCTTTGAAAATGCTTGTTACAAACAAAAAGCAAATATTTTATCAAAGACCATTTAATGAGATGGAAACTTCCAGTTGCATTAAACATTCCCCATCTTCTTTGAATGTTCAAGGTTCCTACACACTTTTGTTTACATGAAAGCAGAGACGCAAGAGAGAAAACAATTAAGAGAGTCAATTTTATCTTTCTACAGTTATTTACTAGAGACTGCTGGTATTCATAATTTTCTCTCCAGCAAAACATCAGGTTAAGAAACAGCTAAATATTTTTGTACAAAAAAAAAAACCTTAGCGTTTTAGAAACATGAATGCAATATTTTCTTTTATGGACACCTTCTAGAAGACCAATCAAACCCTAAAATCTTCAGCGTTGCTCGGTTAGGGTGTTGGTTAATCTAATCGCTCCATGCCTTCTTCAAATCGGTCCTTGTTACAATAGAGTTCCATGTTCAAACATGACAAGGGCCATTAGGCGCAGGGTTGCTTGCACAATATTTGCCACATCAAACTAGGTTACGCAGGAAGGTACAAGGTGACAGACTGTTTACTGCAGTGCATCACAAACCGTCTTGTTATCTTGTTGTTAATGCTCTCAGAGCCCTGTCTTCATACTCCAATCAAAGGAAAGCGTTTAAAGCATTGTTAACCTTTATAAAATTGCCTGTCAGGCTCCTTCCTGGCATCTGAATGAGAAACTTTCTCTTTTATATTAGTGGCTCTCGCTACAGCAACCCAGTGAAACGTTGAAATCTCAGGAAATAAATCATATTTATGGAGGTTACGCTGAAAAAGAAAAAAAGAAAACGTTTTGGTATTGTTTGTTATGCTTAAAAGCTGTGCAGGTTTTTTTCCTTTTAGCATCAGAATTACTCTGCACCGTCACCCAATGCTGCTGTTGTTGAGTTAACTCAACCAGCACTTCCCCACTAGTGTACTTATGTCACAGAGGGTGCTAGATCCCCTGCAAAGAGGGCTCACAGCGAAAAGCTCCAGCGCAATCTACCTTTCTGTTCTCACTCACAGAAATCCACACATGACTGGGTTTCCAATATTTATTTTAAAAAAAGAAGGTATTTTGGCAGGTTTTATTCCTAACTGCTAGTGCGCAGCTGGAATTCAATAGTTTTGCATTGCAGGGACATTTGTTTTCCAAAGACTATACCTTCACTTTTATCCTCACAATACAACAGTCTCTGAAACAGCCTTGTAAAAAGATTTTTTTAAAAACAATAACAACTTCACCTGCTACATTTCTCATGATTTTACCCAGCAAGATGTGAGCCAATTTGCCACATCGTTTTCTATTTCGGCACAAATTGCAGTCAACCAAAACACACATGAAACGTTTCCTCTCTCTCTGGATCCCCGGGTGTAACAAAAGACAGAGAATTTAAGTGACTGATAGGGAATTAGGAAGGCAATTACTCAGATACAAACACGTATTAGGCCCAAATGAAACATCAACGTTAAATTAGGACAAAATACAAGAAAGAAAAAAAAATAGGTGAACACTCCTCCTCTGAGGTAAGGAGTCAGCTGAATAGGTGCAGTCTCTCAGGTGTGTTTCCTCCTTACTGTACAGGTGTTGTGGTAGTCGTCTTTCACAGCCCTGTCACACCCAGACTGTCTCCAGACATGGAAACATTTTGTAAACTCTATTTTATTTTGTTGACAAGTATCATGTCAAGGAAAACTGTTTTTTAGATTAATTAAACACAACTAAAACAAGAGAAATTTATATTCCAATAATGGAAGTTGATTGCGTCCCATGCGTCCTTAGAATGTAGCTTATATACATAACATGCAGAGAAGATGCAGGGAAACTCAGTAAACAGTAAAGCTTCAATAAATTAGATAATCCTCAAAAATGTATTCATTCATTTGTGTGTTTTATTAAGTTGTTTATATAAATAAAAAATGTAAACTCGTTTTAATTTTGATGATTACGGCTTACAAGTAGTGAACACACAAAATACATTTTCTCAAGATTACATAAAGAAATGTTAAAATGAAGCCGACTGTTCATGGAGTTCTGTATCCAAAACATACTAATGGAAAGTTGAGCAGAATAAAAAGAGCACTGTGAAAGGATTGTTGAGTAAGACGAAATTGGGCACAGGCACTGCTAAAGTGTGTGTTTTGGTGGTAATAATTTAAGAAGGTTTTATTGTGTTTATAACAAAACTAAAGAGATGAGCAAAAGTATATCCTTAATGGTAAATTTATTGGCCAAAATCTACTTGTTCGCTCTGCAATGCCACTGCAGAATTGATGCCTGAACTGGGTGTGCCACTGCAGCATCTGGCTTCTAACTTGTGAAAAAAGTAATTGAGCCAAGTGCAGAAGATGTTGCACTTCAGCTCAAATGTGACACAAAATAATTGAAGCAGCCCAGGTGAGCTTCTTTGCAAATATGTCACATGTATCTTCTTAAGAACAAATTCTTCCAGCTTAGCTTCCTGGTGGTATTTTTGTCACTTATTTTTGTCAAGAAAGTCTAGCTGGTTTCTGCTCAATCTGCCCCGTGGAAAGGTGGCACTGAAGAGACTTTGAGAATGTTCAATGGTGGTTAGCAGAGAGCCGAAGGGACAGGTTCACACTGCTTTTACATTATAGATGTGTCTTTGTCAAAAATTCAAGATTAGCTTTTCTGTTTCATTGGGAGCCTTATTTTATTAAACTTTAACAGAATGCAACTTGCACATATTTGAACTTTTTAATAGCTGATTTGAACAACTTTGCATAGAAAGAAATGTTTAAAATGTGCACCTACATCAAATTTGCAAAATTTATTTTAATTACAAGTCCTGTGATGCATGAAGAAAATTGGAACCAGTAAGCTGCCAAAACTGCTAAAGCGATATGGGCTATATTCAATTCTCCCATCAGTTTCATTTATACCCAGAGTTATTTTTTTTAATGTTTTAAATGAAAATGCAAGCATTAAATTTACCAACAGGCTTAAAGGAAGTGGCAGTGATTAATAGAAAGGGCTGGTGGGGAATTGAATTGGACTGCCCGCAAACCGACAAGCTGTTGCTGGGGTCATTTCAAATACAGGGGAAGACAAGTCTGAGCTGAAAGGCTATTGCAAAGTGAGGCGAGGAGGTGAATTATAGTTACACATCAGAACAACCAAACCTGGTACCAGAGGGCCATAAAGCATTTTTTTTTTACATTTTTTTGTTCTCGGTTTTTTTTTATTTTTGTTTGTTCTTTTTGTGTTTATTTATCCGACCATAAAGCAGGGATAAAAAGAAAAAAATATTTGATTAAACAAATGACCTGGCAATTAGAAATCTTGCACCCACCTCATCTAGCACTGCCTCGGCCTCTTCTTCGGTTTTCCCAGGAAACCTGATCCGCATGGCGGTGAGCGCTGACAGGGTGTGACGCACCAGTTCGGCCTCCTGCTCCTTGGTCCTCAGGTTTATCAGTGGGTCACCCTAAAAATATGCCAGTGGCAAATTAAAAGGAGCAATACTGAGAAATACTCATGATTTGATCTTGACATGAATGTTGTATTTACTTTGCGACTGTAACGTTGCATTTGAGCCATTCTTTTCCCAGGGAGAAACAATTATACAACAAAACAATTTCCACAAATTGTAAGAACGAGAAGTGAATGCAACAGTTTGAATTTAGTGTGGATTTTCTCCAAACTGAACAGGGTGAGAAATATACATACAGGCTCAAATATACACCCACTACCAATTTTAGGTTTACCGTCATTTAGGGGGTTTAGAAGGAAGATAAACCATCAATCAATCAATCAATCAATCAATCAACCAGACAATCAATCAATCAAGCAATCAGTCAATCAATCAATCAATCAATTAATGAGCATTATTTATTTCTAGGGCACATTTAAAAACCGCATGGGTGACCAAAGTGCTGTATATTAGAAAAGAAAAGGTTTAAAACATGCAAAACATATACACACATCAAAAGCTAAAAACCATGTTCAGTATTTTAAAATGCCATACACAACGAGATCACAGTGTATTAAAAGCCAGGACATAAAAGTGTGTTTTTGAAAGAGATTTAAAAACAGGAAAAGAGGAGGCCTGTCTGATACTCAGTGGTAAGTTATTCCATAATTTAGGAGCAGCAACAGCAAATGCTCTGTCACCTTTGAGCATTTGCATTTTAGGGACTGTTCAGCTGATCTAAGGGATCGGAGTGAGCAGTAAGGCTGAATCAGCTCACATAAATATGGCAGAGCAAGGTTGTTCAAACATTTAAAAACAAATAACAAAAGCTTTAAATTAATTCTGTAGCGCACAGGGAGCCAGTGACGGGACGCTCGGATGGGAGTAATATGCTCGCGCCTACGGGTCTGAGTTAACAATCGAGCAGCAGAGTTCTGCACAAGCTGCAAAAGATACCACAAACTTATCTAGCTGTTAAAAGAAAGCTTTTAGCAAAATTCTGGTGGGATTTTTGATTCTCGTCAGGAGCTGATCCAAAACTTGTTGGTTTCCAGGCAGATGTAAATCTTCAGTAGGATATTAGCCTGGTGCCATTCCTGGAGCTTTGGTTGTGAAATGGACAAATTCAAACCTTTAAACTATGAATCTAAATATATAAAGCCTACCGTGGGGGCCGCCATCCTGAAGCACCACTGCTGCTATCTATTTGTCAAGGCAACAGGGAACTTACCGCATGAAATACTTAAAGAATAAATAAATGCGTTCCTGAGAGTTGGGGCCTTCCTGCACACGATGGAAAGCCATTTCACCTTTACTGTACATCACACAACCAGTCAAACCTCAGTTTCGAAAAATTGAGGAGTTAGGCCTCTATTTAATGAATTTATTCAATTGTGGGTATGTATATACTTGAGATTTTATATAAATTTTAATTTATGTCAATTTGTGAAACTCTACATAAAATTTAACTTGCTGCAGAGAATTCCTATTTTCAACATTCCTTGACATTGTCTTTTGTACCCTTTCACCCTCGGAAAAAGGCAAAAAAGAAAACAAACATAAAAGCCTAAAATTAATATGTCATTAATTCCTGTGATGTAAACCTTTGACTGGACCTGTATAATTTATTTTGTTTGCACTGTTCATAATCTCTATAGTTGTCCTGCCTAGTTTAATATTATTTAACGGTATCCAGAGAAAACGCGTATGAACGTCAAGGGCCACAGTAACCCCCTACGTCTGTTTAACAGAATCAACAATACTAAATAAGTCAAAGCAGGAAAAAATTAAGGTTTACAGATTGAAAAAAAAAAAACACTGAAAAAAAAACAAGTTTAAGTTTTAATGCACTTTCTAAAATTTGTATGCAGGCGTGTTGGGTATCCTACCATATTGGAGTGGATGGTCCCCAGGCTGCTGCTGTGAGGCACACGGTGGGCGGAGCCACTACGGCTCAGCGAATGAGAGCGAAGTGTGGCGGAGCTTGGCCTGGCGAGAGGCGTTGCCAAAGGGACCATGGGAAACGGCCTGGTGGACAACGCTCGCATCTCACTGGGTGACGAGAGTGAGGCAATGGAGCGAGGGCAAGAGATGGAACGTCTGATTGGACCAGAAAGAGTTGGGGATACAGAGGGAGCAGTGCTGGTTCTGAGAGGCTTGATCGGCGGTTTCCAGTGCATGCGACCTGCAGAGAAAGAGGAAACATTAACGATAAAGTCTGTTTGAGTTGGAGAAAAGAGCCTTCCATTCCTCCGCTTTTCACAATGTCCCTGTCAAGCATTCAAGCTCTCCTGTTTGCTTTGCCCACTTTGGCGCCTGCGTCATCAGACGAAGTGTGACACATTTACCCAGCAGTCTAGTTTTTTGTGTTATTAGCAATGCTGTCTTGTGTAGTCAATCCCAGAAACTTAGCAGAAATCTGTCTCTTGTCTGGTCTGGCGGTAGATTAAGGA
Source organism: Fundulus heteroclitus (assembly GCF_011125445.2). Lineage (NCBI taxonomy): Eukaryota > Metazoa > Chordata > Actinopteri > Cyprinodontiformes > Fundulidae > Fundulus > Fundulus heteroclitus. The sequence goes on from NC_046369.1 coordinate 18,201,212, forward strand.
GCTCTACCTCTCAGACGCACACATCAGATAAACAGGCGTAAGCTTGTAAAAGAATTAAACCGAAAACCCTCGCAGGCTCGGTACATTAACCTGGATACTGTTCCAGCCTATCAATCAGCCCGTCTATTAATGTGCATCCGACGTAAGGCAAGCTTACAAGTATATTGTGTGTGTGTGTGTGTGTGTGTGTGTGAGAGAGAGAGAGAGAGACTGTTGAATCTCCCAAGGTTTAGTCAGTGCCAACTGTGAGCATTATGGAGCTTAGTTGAAGCAGCCTTTTGGTGGCTTGGTATGGAGAAGGACTTGGCAAGGTTACCGTCTCTCTCAGCAAACACACACACACACACACACACACACACACTGGCGCACACACTTGCATACACTTTCACAAAAAAAGTTTAGCTTCTCCATGATGTCGCCTCTTATTTTGTGAAAAATTGAATGGGTTAATGCAAGACTCCTCTCCTTGAGTGCTATAACTAAGCCCACAATGTAACTGGAGAATTTCTCAGCCAAGGTCAGTGCATTGACTTCTGAGAAAAGGGCTCTCTTTTTTTTCTCACTTCTGAGAGAAAAAAAAAAAAAAAAAAAAAAAAGTGAGCCGGTACATGTGACTGTTGTGAATTGCGGGGAATATTTGAAGCTTATCACTCTTGCTATAAAACAGCATGCTTCAACGTCAACACTCAAGGTATTTTCAAGGTTTTCTACGAAAAGGTCTCTGCTTCTGTTTAAATCAAATTTCTCCTATTCATCACCAGGCCTAACTTCGCCCTCTCTTAAAAGCGTGTGCACTGTTCTCAAGTGAACGCGTTGGCCCTTTCTCCACGCGTCGGTCTGCAACTGTGCTTCTGAAACATTGCTTCGCCAACAAACACAAGGAAAAACGATTGAGTCAAGATTGCTCTGCAGCAATTTAGGAAGGACTCTGCACCATTTATTACAAGGATGGAACACCACCATCTGTACCATTCTTTAGTTTGAAGCTTTTCCATATCAGGACATATTAGAAAATCACCAAGTGATCTTCAACCGATCTTACAATAAATCCAAGAACTAATAACATCAACTGTAACACCTGGCAGTCTATTTTTATTTTTTTTAGAATAAATTTGTTTCGATTTCCATGAGACTGTTTAAATTGCATCCTTTAAGACGTAATTCTTGCAGCATTTTGGTGCAGTTGCCTTCCAGCAATAAGGTTCTGGATTCAAATCCCAGTCCGGGGTACTGCATGTTCTCCTAATGCATACGTACAGTTCTCACAGGGTACTCTCGTTTCTTCACACATTTCAAAAACATGCAAGCTAGGTCAATTGATCTCTCTAAAATCGACCTTTTCTATAAGTGTTTGCATGCATGGAAGTTTGTTCTGTGTGTCACTGTGTTGCCCTATGATGGACTGGTGACCCGTCCAGAGTGTTCTAGGCAACAAATGGCTTATAGTATCAGTCAGGAGAAGAATAGAGAACAGTCCATAGCATTTTGTTGAAGATAAAAACAACTAAACGCTGTTTCATGTTTTAAAAAAAAAAAAAAAGACAAGATAACTGGTAAAGGAGGCTGCCAAGAGGCCAACAGCAGCATTGGATGAGCTGCAGTCATTTCAGACAAGTACTTGTTCCACATGGTCTGACAACCATATCCTCTATTCACCATATGTCTGAACTAAGAAGCTGGCTCTTTCTTCCACAGGCAACACCCGGCCCTGACTAAACCCACTCAAACCCTTGTAGCAGAATCTGTTTCGGCCTCCTTGTACTCAGCCTCACCAAAGCGACACCGTCGTGCTCAGATGTAACTGGAGCTTTTAGTCGAGGGGGTGAAGCTATGACCACTTTTAGATACCACTTAGTTTTGACCCAAACCTTTAGGAGTCTGCAAGAAAGATCTTTCTTCACAGGTTAGACGTGTTAGCAGTGTAGAGTACTCAATGTGAGTTCCACAAAGGGAAGGTATAAGCAATGATCGGTGTGAACTCACAGTTTCTGTCAAGAAATCTAGTAAAATGCATCAGGGTATTTCTGAACTGTTTGTAGTCAATCAGTCTAAAGTCTAAAGTAAATTACTCGTAGCAATAAATTATAAGATACAACTAGCCCCACACCCCAAAAAAAAAATCCACTTAATGGTGTGTACAGCACAAAGCTGTATTAGAGTGTGTCTGAATGGATGAATAAGAAACATATTCAGAACAGTACTGTAGAAAAACAACAAGGTCCTGCAATAGATCAGATAATAGTTTTCTTTGTTTTTGTAATTTTTTAGTATTTTTTTTTAACCAGAAAAGGACTACACATCCTTTAGGGTTCGAAAGTTGCGGCTGACCACCGAGGTGACTTCGGGTATGATGGTCCAAATTAAAAAAAAAAGCAACAGGGCAAAGTTCAGAACCAAATTAAGTGTCGTTGATCTGCATTTCTCTTGGCCTTATTATGATACCAGGAGACTTGTTATTCCATAAAACCTCAGAATGTGAAGAGGAGGTACTTTCTTATAACCAGGTTGTCAATTAGTGATTATATATACACACATCGGCAACTTTGCTGGGTACAGCATGCTGGTGTCAGGTTTGACCCTCTTTTTATTCCTGCAGAGCTCCCTTCACTGTTTCACACCGAGCGCGGGTGAGGCGGTCTGAGCGAGTGATTTACCTACTATCCCTAAGCAAAAGGCACAATCAGGAGTGGTGAAGCAACCCGCAGTCTAATCTGTGCAGTTAGAGTGGTGCGGTCGACACGGTCCGCACAAAACGAACAGAGTGGTGACTTTCACTGAAGTTAAAAAAAATCTGAACTTTTCTGTCAAATCGCGAAACAGCAAATAAACAAGGGACTGATTGTTGTTGTGGCACAGTGAAGAAGCACAGCGGAGACGAAGCTTTTCCAATCAAAATGTGAAAAATTTATTTTGACATGGGATGAAGCAAGGAATGCTGTTTAGACGTTTGATGACGCGGCAAAGTGCTGTGAAGCCGGTGTCACCGTTTGTGCGTGTTAAATGCACAGCGGCAAACACCGCTCAGTTCAGGTGGAAATTTAACCACCGCGTTCGGTGTTCGGTGTGAACGCACCATTACCAGCATGGTTTCATCCAGAAATAAAAATCCTCAGAGATTTTGATCCACATTGACATAATAGCATCATACAGTTGCTGCAGATTTACTGGCTGTAAATCCATGATGTGACTCTCACGTTCCATCACATCCCAAAGTCGCTCAACTGGACTGAGATCTGGTCACTGGAGTACAGTGAACTCACTATCATCTTAAAAAAAAAACAGTTTGAGAAGATGGATACACTGTGGTCAGATAAATATGGTATGTGTAGTGCCTTATCGAGTCCAGAGGACCCCATAGCACAGAGGTGAGGCTGCCATACAGTTGGCGCCACCAGTCCTTCTGAACACCGCCAACAGGCAAAGCGGGTGAAATGTCTTGCCCAAGGACACAACAGCTGAGACGGTTGTCAGATAAAGTCAGCAAAAATACTTAAGTATAATGTTGGGTAAAGGGGTGCAAATTGTGCCAAGAAAACTTGGCTCATGCGAAGCAGGATTAATCGATTTATTTATTTATTAACCTTTATTAACACGATTATTCGATGCTCACATGTTGTTTACCCCATATCATGACCTTACCACCTAATTACTGTAGCTTACATCAAACCATGCATCATTTTTCCAATCTGCCACTGTCCAATCGTGTTGAGCCTGTGTAAACTGTACTCAGTTTTTTAGTAGCCTGTGTGTATTTTTGTCGCCTTTCTATAATTTGAACCAGTCTGTCGATTCTCGATGATCCCCTGATATCCAATGTGCGTTAGCATCAATGCCATCGCCACTCCCTGGATCTTTTCTGAGAGAAAAGTCCCTGAAATGCCCATTCTTTCTCATTCTAAGGCTCAGTGAATGTTAGCAAGTCACCATGTCGTGATGCCAAAATTCCTTCCGCTGTTGTCATATGATTAGCCGATTTGCTTTCTGTTAACCAACGGCGCAGGTGTACCTATTAAAGTGCCAGATGAGTGTTTCTTGAAAGATTGCGCCGTCTCCATTTAGAAATTTGTGTTACCTTGAGCGACTTAATTTTTTAAAAAGCATAAAAGAAAATATTTCTTCCTTGTCATTCTTAAAAAGCGTTTTATAAAAGTAAACAGGAAACATGAAATAGCTTGTGCGTTTTTTGATTATCCAGCAAAGTGCTCTTTCAATCGTGTTTGAGGACGTCTTATTTATTCATCCAACCTTTTAAGTGTTTGTAGGCCAGGTCATTTATTGACTTATAAGCACTGCTTCCCAAAGTTTGACTCAGAAATTTGCCATTACGTTTTATTTTTAACAGTGGTGGAGACATGTTGAAACAAACAGCATAAGCTGTACCTTTGCAATTAGTCCAAAATCTGTAATAAATATACAATCACACTGCTCAAATCAGCTCATTTTCACCTTCAAAATATGGCTGCGGAGCATTGGCAGCAAGATCCACCTAGAGCATAAACATTTTAACCACTGATTTATACTGTATACTTTTTTTTATGTAATTATTGGCCTATTCACTTCCAACCCTTTATTTGTTTGTTGCACCAGAAAAGTTAATTTTAAAACCTCATCCGCCCAAACCAATTATTAATACACCGTGGAGGTTTATTTTCACATGAATATCAACGCTGTATTTGGTAGCTTTGACACAGAACAGCGGTGCACTTTTTTTTTTTTTGGATATTTATTTATTATCTGATGTAGTTTTAGTTCACTCATCTAGGTTTTTCATTAGATCGTCTATAGATTTTTTTTATTTCCTCATCTGCTAACACTTTGTCATGTTTCTCCAGCTCTCTACTGTGACTGGTAACTGCGGTTTCTTATTCGCATGTCATGATCAGCGTAAGAAAACACAAAAACATGAAAACAAGGACCTTGTCAGAAGTCAATCGCTACGTTCCTAATAAAGACGTTTTCCTTTCCTCCTACCTGAGCGCTCGGCCACGTTTTTCTCCTTGCTCTCGCTGAGGTCATAGGAAACCTTCTTCTCGCCTCTCTTTTCTCTGCTTCTCCCTTCTCCTGCTTTCCTCCTGTCCTCCTCCTCTTCATCGGATGACGAGCATGAATTATCCGCGCTGCTGCAGCTGGTGAAGTCAGCCAGGTAGTCCGGTCGTTGGCGTCTTGGCGTCTGGCTCGATTCCGGCATGGCGGTCAAAGGCTGGCAACGACAAAGAAACAGACATGCACCACAGCAGAATATAAAAGTTAACATGCATTAAGTCATGAATCTCGACATATATAAGTTATCAGACACACACAGGACAACGTGGAGTGCCGTGCAACAACCCTTCAAATGTTTTACATTATGTTCTAGGAAAAACACACCTGAAAGTATTTCTATAGGATTTTATGTGACAGACTAATAAAAAGTATTGCATAACTTGTGTGTGGAAGGTAAATTGTAAAAAAAAATAAAAAATAAAAAGAGCTAAATTATGGCCTTTAAAAGTGGCAGGAAAAAGAAGTCATAAGAAGTTCTGCTTCAATAACTAAAGTTGTTGTTAAAACATGAACTTTAGGTGGTTGTTCGTGCTCTCGTTTTCTCTTTTCTAGACTATTTTAACGCACGTCTCACATCTGCAAACAAACAAACAAACAAAAAATCTTCATAATCGGCTGTAACAAATAAGAGCTCACATTACTCCTGTTTTAATGTCTTACACGTTACCTGGTTACCTGAATTCATATTAAAATCCTGAGTTGAACCTTCAGGACCCTGCATGGTCAAGCTCCTCCTTGTGTGACTGGATTAAAGCCACATTTTCCAACACGAGCCCTCGGGTGTAACAAACTAAGATCTACTATAGCTCTAAGTAAAAGATGTATCCAGGGGGATCCAGACTGTTGCACATCGACGGTGGAATACCCTTCCTTTGTCTTTACGTTGTTTTGAATAAATCAAGAAGAAGCTAAGTTCTTTAAAATGTTACAGGTTTAATTTATTTTTTGTATTTTTCTTGATGAACTTAATCTATTTCAAAAAAATAAACAAAAATACTTGAGAATCATAAATCATTTTGCCCCCACTTCAAAATGATTTCATGCTTATCTGTCACATAGAATCCCAATAAAACATGATGCTGTTTGTAGTTGTAACATGACAATGGTCGTCTCACAGGACAAAATGTGAGGTAATTCAAGGACTATGAATAGTGTAGCAAAATGGAAGCGTGAACTAATGTTAAGTTAAACCCACAAGGACGCAAAGTTGGAAGGTTGTGCATAAGCACCCACTGGCCAAAGGTGTGTGTTTAATGAACCTACAATACTCAAGTCATACAATCAGTATGTCTCCTTGAACCCTGTCACTATAACAACTAATGAGAGAAACGTTCGACAACTATCTTCTTGAATACGAAAGAGTAAAGTCAAGGTAAAACATCTCATTCACTCTTTAAAGGCTGCTGTCTTGCATCCATGTTTTTCGACGTACATAGAAAAAAGGCTGACTAGACCAAGGCTTTTGAAAACTTAGAGCGTTTCTTTACAATACATAGTCCTATTACACGTGACAAGGTGAAAACATCAATGTTCGTGAGTTCAAAGGTAATGCATGACTTAATAAACAGAAAAGGTTTTAGTTTAATGTTAATTATACATCCCTTAATGTGAAAAGGGGGACACAGTGATTACATCGATCAAGCTTTTCTATATCCCTCATTCAGGGTTCGGGTCTGGCATCACTGTAAGGCCAACCAAATTAATAGGCAGGAAGTGATGACGGGTCTTAAAGAGTCATGACTGGGTAGTCGTGTTGGTGAGTGATGGAGGAGGCCAGAGACGGCGAGAGATTAAATACATGAAAAGAGAATAAGAAGGGAAGATTGGAACATCAGATTGATGAGGTGAGACATAAAGAGAGGGACAAGGTGAATCTCAGCAGTGGCAGCAGAAAGGAGCGAACAGGAGCACAGAGGAGGGACTGAATACGCAAAGAGGGGCGGATGTGAACACAGAAAGGCAATGATATTGGACATAAAGGGGGGGATGAAAAAAAGCGTGGGTGAACAGACAGTCTCCCAACAGGGGGAGAGTGAGACAAAAGATCAGACAGTAAAAACGAGATGAGATTTTGGGAGAGAGTAGCTATCATTCTAAGTAAGGAGCCAAGCCGCAGGGTAGGGAAGGAGAGCATCAAGCACAAGTGTAAGAATAGTAGATCAAAATTAAGGATTTGGAGACAAAAACAATTAAGCAGGCTTATAAGCCTCCCTCGCTTCATTTTTCTCAACTTTCTGTCCCGTCTGCCTTGACATTTCCTTCGCTGACAGAAACATTAGTGCCACGTCCTTCCTTCAAAACCCTGTCTCTAACTCCTCTCATCGCGCTTTCGCTTTCTGCGCTTGGTTCAGCTCCACCAGATGGCTTGTAAGCAACTCACCCCAGAGAGGGAATCCATCCGTCACAGCACTTTACTTCCCCCAGTTATCGATGTCTCTCTCGGTACGTTCTGCATCGAAGCTGACGGGCCCAAAATTAATTTGGACAACAGCGATTGTGGCTGAACAAGTTCTCATTCTGGCTCAGGCCTCACGAACGCGGCGCTGAACTTCAACGTCTGGTCCCTAACACACTCGAGTGTTCCAGTCAATTTAGCCCTCGAGTGAGGGATGATGCACGCGTACGGAAAGGAGAGAGGGATGGAGAGGTGAACGGCGGAGAGGGGAACAAGTTGATGGAGGGAGTAATGTGCTGTTGTGGGAAATGGAAGGGACTTACAGGTGGATGTGACAGAGAGGAAGAAGAAGAGGATGATAGACAGGGGGAAAGATAGCAAGCGGGGGGGAGCAAGTGTGGGAGTGTGGGTGAAGCAGGCTGACAGCTGTCCCCTTAGGGAGTTGGGTCCCTTCTTTGGGCCTCTTTCTGATTCGTTTCTTTCTTCCCAAAGCCGCTAGACACTCCAACCCCTCCCACCCTCCCCAGCCCGGGTCCCCACCACCACCACCTTCTTTTTTTTCTAAATCATGTCCGATGTGCTTTCTCAGGGTGTTAAGCTCCAGGCATCTGACTATCTCCATCCCTTTCTCTCTGGCACTCTTCTTTCTTGAAGGTCCCATGAGGCATCTGGACCCTTTGCACTCTCTGCTTGGTGTCTCCCAACGTCGCTCCCTTTCACCCACCTTTGGGCCTCGTTGCCTGGAGGATTTGCCCATCAGCTTCTCGTCATCCAGCTCGCATTGTTCCAGCAGGTCCAGTATATCTTCTTCCTGCAGGTGAATACATACAGACAGCTCAGTTTGGATGAGAAGATGCCAATGGTTGAACGCATTAAATTATTAGTCAGGAAAGTTTAACCTTTTGGGTACATTTATAAAGTACTCATTTAAATTATTTGATAGGTTTCTGTGATGTCAAATGAGGTTTCAGAAAATAAATAAATTCTCAATGAATGTAAAACAATAAAGAAAAAGCGTAACTTCAAAAAAAAAAAAGTGCCTTGTCTACAGAGGTTGGAAAAGACACACTAGTTTAAGATTCTTTGCTGAGAAGAGCTCACTGAGGCTGAATTAGAAGAAAATGAGCTTTATGGCCTTCGCCAACATGCACAAGCATGGTCCAGTTGGCAGCTGCTGAAATGCAGGGAAAGATTATTAATGTTGTTCAAGGCAGGAAAATGAGAGGCTTCCACTTTCTGCTTAAGTCCAAAGTGATCGTTGGCTGGCTGCTGGCTCACTGGGTTGATTCTATTACAATTAATGTTTGTGTGAAAGCCTGGATGGTGGAACATGCCATTCTGGACACAGATGGCTTAAATGTCATATGTTTAATTTGTTGATTGACTTCCAATCTGTCTGTGACTTTCAATCCGTCTGTATGTTTGGATTGAACTGACTTTTTGTTCGGTAAAGTGCCTTGGGAAAACATTGTTGTCAATTGCTGCAGTGTAAATAAACTGAATTAAATTGAATAAACTGAATTAACGGAACCAAGTCGGTACAAAATCGGAGAACACCCAAAGTTGATGATTCTGTAAACATCCCTGGCAATATGATGCAATTGTTTTCTAAGTTATGCTACTGCCCACCATTATCTGCACCCCTGGTAAAATGTGTAAAAAGTCTTAAGATAATATACTGTATGTAAAGCAACATAATTCTTAACTAAAAAAAAAACAGTTATTAAATGGGGAATAATAATCCCATAATAAGCCATTTTTAACAAAATCACTCGTGGCACAAATTTTGGTATCCCTGCTGTTAATACTTAATGAAACAACCTTTTACCAGTAGGGTGGCATTAGTCATCTCCAAACCTTTTGTGAGGTTAGAGCGTATAAAGAGAGCAATCTTACTAATTCTCCACTAAGGTGTCCGTGAGCAAGGTAATTAGTTTTTTTATAGATTGTATAGTATGATGCGTGCTACTGATGCCTACTGATTACCAACAATAAATCTGCCCAGAAGACTCCCTCTGACGCAGGGATACTGCACAGCTCGCCATGCTTTATTTGGTGGCTTGCGTGGTGCTAAGATGTGCTACAGAAACATATAATACACTCTGCATGACACAAATATAAGCACTTCTAATATACAGTGTTTCTCATTTTGCCTCAATCAAGGTAGTTTCCAAACAGCAGATACTACAACACGCTGCCACATAATGACAAGGCTACAAGGCAACAGTAATCCCAGCAGCTAGCCTGACACATGCAGTCAAAATCCAACCCTGCGATGTCGGAGAGGGGAAAAGCACACTAATGGCCGGTGCTTCGACTTAAAAAAGGAAAGGTACAATGTATACAACATGAGCACAGAAGCATTTCAAGAGAAATTGACAGACAAATCCTCTTTTGTTCTTTACAGCCCAAATCCATCTTTGCTAATTTTGCAACCCGACCCGCTCTAGCTTCAAACAAAGCAGCGTGGTGTGCCGTTTCAAAACCATACATCCAAAATTCAGTGGAAGCTCCGAAAGAGAAAAACTGCACAGATCATCGCGTCACTTTCAGCACCTCAGCCACAGGGGATTAGTTGAAATTTTGACGGAGCTGAGAGGTGAGATTGACTCCAGATTCTGTGATGTGAATGAACAGAAGCACATTTTAAATTTTTATTGAAAACCCCTTCCAAGTGGATGTATGCTCACCTACACCCACCATCAGACAGCTCTGCCCTGACAGTTGTGCCACACTTGAAACTGAAATAATGGAGCTGCAGACAAAGGGCAACTTCCAAGTGGAACTCAGAGAAAGTGTTGGTCCCTTCTGGAGTTTGGTTTCTGAAGCAGACTTTCCCACTTTGAAACCACTTGTTCAGAAAGTGGCGTCTTTCTTAATGCGCACACACACTTGTGAGTAACATTTTCAACCATAAACACTATCAAGAGCAAATGTAGAAATTAATGCCTCACTGTGATTGCAGCAATAAATAAAATAAAAAAACAAGAATAAATCAAGGGCGTGCACAACAGTTTCCGCTTATCTCACTACTTAAGGCTGTTTTAATTAATAGTGAGTTCACTGTTTGTCTCTTATTTGCAGGAGAATCTGTTTGAGTGAGTTGGGATATTGTGGCGCTTCCCTTGACTATGCTTTGCCAATGTGGGTCTTTTGAAGGCAAAAAAAATCACTTCTCTTATATAACAAAATATAATAAATTAATTTATTATGGTCACTCGTTCAAAAAATGAGGCAGCCTTCTGTAGCCTTTTCATTAGAAAATTGTATTTTTAAGCAGCCTTGAAGAGTCTTGAACTGAAGTTCTAACTTTTAACAATGTAGCAATTATTATAGAGAAAATCTGACTTTGCCCTGCTTTGTGGAATTATTTACAAATTACAGGCAATAAAAGTCTGCTGCCAACTCAATAAGCTTTTATAAGGTGAAAGCTTCCCCACCCACTGTGGTTTAAAAATCACTGGAGGCCCATTACCTTCTTAAATACCAGCAAGTGGATTACACCTAATGTTTTGACATGTTTTTACAGCATGGGAGAAAACCCAGCGAGACATATGTGCAGAAATTACACGTGAAGTAAAAGTTCTTTATACTCTCGCAATTTTAACCGTTTAAAATTTCACTATTGGAAATAACTGTTATTTTATAACCACTATTACCTATTATCTATTTTACAAGCTCCCCAAAATATACATTTCCATTTTTTTTCCGCAATAGGATCTACTTATGTCTGTATGAATCATAAGCTACTGATTGTTTTAACATTCTGTCATACTTTGGTGTCGATGAGGACCAAAACTCAAGCATGAGATGAAGGCAAAATCGTGTGGAAAGCAAAAACTAAAAGAACAGGAGTCTAACAAGAAGTAGTGCTGAAATTCTGGAGCACGGAACAGGTGAGTCTGATTAAGAGGATAAGCAATAGCCGAGGGAGAGGATGACTAAAGTAGCTGAGGAAAATGGATGAACAACACACAGTAAACACAGAAGGGAAGCAGGGGATGAAAGGAAAAACTAGAGTAATAACCAAAGAGAGTAAAGTACCTTTAAAATAAGACAGTTTTTAAAATAGGGTTCAGGTCCTTGCTGTTTTGGTTGCTCCTAAAACACTGGATTCTAAAGTAAAGTCCCTAACATCTGTGGGAATGTGGTCTGATTTTGGTTTCTACTGCCGTTTATTTACACGACGAAGCCAGCAAATCACTCTGATTTCAATCCCAACCAGAATTTGGAGCAAATTGAAAAACAAGGATTTTAAATCACAATATCAAGCAGAAAATGTATGTAAATTAAGTGTTTTGGACATATATATATATATATATATATATATATATATATATATATAGAGAGAGAGAGACAGAGAGAGAGAGAGAGAGAGAGAGAGAGAGAGAGAGAGAGACAGTGTTTTTGTTTTGCTTTTAATCTGGAACATGCATGACATTTTGTTGCAGTTGATTCGTGTTTTTTTCCCATTTCTTCTAATTCATGTACTGAAAAATTAAAGAAAACTTGAACTACAAACAGCCTCATCGCACACCCAAGAGTCATTTATGAAAGCAACAACCATTCATGTTACAATATAATCTCTTTCTTGTCTTTAAAAATTGGACATTTTAATTTCCATACTTAACCGCTGCATTTGTTGCACTTTTCTCTTTGCAAACTTTTGCAGTGATCCAAGTTTTCTATGACTGTTTGCTTACATGCTTTTTTTATGTTACTGAAAAAAACACCACAGGCTGGTTTGACAACATCCTGTTTCTCATTTCCATTATTCCAAAAGTGGAGGAATAGCAAGACATCATCTGAGGAGTGGCAAAGATATATAGGCAACAACAGAGCTAACAATCTGATGCATACCTTTCAACCTAACTGTAATGGAAGTGCGGAGAAGGGTGATGCAAACTCTGTGGAAGACAGAGTAACTCATTGCTGAAACGTCTCTGGCACAGCAAGCTGAAAGCAAGAGGGTGCTCTGCAGTCAATCAATGTTTTGTTTTTTTCTTCTAGGAATACAACACAGGCCTTGCTTTCTTTGATAGTGTGACAACCAGTGAATTTTTTCAATTCATGGCCGTGGGAAGCTAGCAAAGCCAGCAAACAAAAGTGTTGTGGCTGCAAAAACTGTCAGACAGAAATATAAATAGTTTGCTATAAATGTTTTCATATACATATGTGTGTGTGCGTGTGTGCTTGTGTGTATGTCTGTGTGCACGTGTGTGGTAGAAAGTGGTGCTGAATTGTGGTCAAACCTAAATGAAAGATGCCAATGGACTAAATGAAGAAAAGCACATTTAGGTAGTAGTGTCAATCTCGAAGCTAAGTTCAGAGTTTCCTAGATGTTTTCCATTAAATGTTTTCCATTTAACTAACTAACTTAAAGTTTTTGATTACAATTTTTTTCCTAGTCCGTTTTGACAACTAAGTTCAAACATGGCTCTAAAAACAGTGCTAATAAATTAGTGAAGAGTCTCAGTCATCCAGGTCATGATCAATCCAAAAAAGGTTAAAAAAAATAAAACAACCAGACTTCTGTTCTGAAGCTGAAGACATTTCACTTCCCATTAAGGAAGCTTTCTCTATTCAAAATCTCTGGAGTAGTGTGAAGTTCCAAGTTTTATAGACCAGCAGACAACATTCCTCTTGTGAGCCAGGCAAACGATGAGCCTCCATTGTGAGGGGCGATCAGTTCCAGGTGAATTTGTGAATCTAAACGCTAATGAGGCCTCGCCGGCAGGTCTATAAAGCTTGGAACTTTCAGACATTTTGAATTGAGAAAGCTTCCTGGATGGGAAACGTCTTCAGCTTCACAATAGAAGTCCAGTTGTTGTTTTTTTTTTTAACCTTCTTTGGAGTGCTAGTAAAAAACGGATTTGCCCTCATATATTTCTTCAGTCTTTCAGATTTGGCGCTGTATGAAATAAATATTTTTTTTCAGGGTCATATCTAGCTGACCCTAAAATCAATAAATCTCTTAAATAGGACCAGTCTGACTGCATGAAGTATGCAAAAAGATCCCAAAAAGAACTTCAAGAAAAGCATTATAAAGTAATTGCCTATAAGTCTGAAAATGGTTACATGGCCATTTCTAAGGCTTTGTGTCTTCAATAAGCCACAGTGAGAGCCTTTATCAGCAAATGGAGAAAACAAGTGGTGAACCTTCCCAGGAGTTCACCTAAGAACTTAAAACACCATCTAAAGCACCAAAGTCCTCACTTGCCTCAGTTAAGGTCAGTGTTCATGATTAAACAATAAACCGAGCAAATATGGCCTCCTTCGACAACGTCCACCACCAAAATCACAGCTGACCAAATAGAAGGAGAATGCCCGGCCATCAGCTGATAACCTAACCTCAAGCACACTTTGTTTTTGCAGCAGGACATTGATCACAAGCATACCAAGCAAGTCCACATCTGAATTGCCCTGCAAAAAGAAAGTGGCCAAATCAACGTCTGGACATTAATTTGATTGAGATGTTGTTCCTTGACCTTAAAGCGATCATCCATTCTCAAAAAAACCCAATGAGGCTGACTTTAAACAATTCTGCAAAAAAGAAGGGGACAAAAAATTTTCACAGCCATTTTCTAATGGTTTGAAACACTAAAGTGTGACAAAAGTGCAAAAACAGGAGAAATCTGTAAATTTGCAGATTATTTTTACACAGCACTGTAATTCTTGAATGAGTTTGAAGTCCAATTGTTTACATGTATTAAGTCAAAGAATGTTATATTTTTGTAAAATATCTGCAAACTTGTAGCTTGTAAGTAAAGTTTGTAGAGATTTTTGTTTGAATTGTTATAGCCTGAATATTAATCTAAATTCCCCAAAGTTAGAAAATCAGTTGAAAAAAAAGGTAATTATGGAAGCTTTTGTGTTCTCTGTTAAGCCACAAAAGAGGTAAACTTAAAGTTTTAAATGTAACTAAAACACAATAACTTTCTGCTACCAATGGTAAGCGACTATCTGTTAAATATGATCTATATGAAAGGAGACACAGAAATGAGAAAGAAAAAAGAGCCTGGAAACAGAAATGTTTTTCTAAACATTTTTGTCTTCTTCCATACTTATCCATACCTGAAAAATACTAAAAATCAATATCCATGAGTTTATGTGCTTTTCAAGCTATTTTAGGAACCATGTATGCTGTAGTTCTCACACTATTTAAGAGAGAAAAAAGATCCTATGATTATGCAATGCCCTCTCCTCCTAAAATGTGTCTTAAGTTGTCAAATGGTGTCTTGACATCAAACTCTGATTATAATACACTGATAATCACTGATGTGATATATGAAAAACAAAGAAAAAAGTAAGCTACACATGATGTAAAAAAAAGCTTATGGGCATGGAATGCATTATGTTTGGACTGATCATTATCAGACTGAACTTCAGGGCCCTTCCTTCTTTCTGATAAATAGCCCAGATTAGTTTTTCACACTGTGTCCCTTAATGAGGACAGTTCAGTTGGTAGATTGTGGCGGCAGATAGAAAGCTGCAAAGTGACTCTCTCTTCCTTTCTTCTTTGAACAAGATCCCCGTTTCTGTGCTGGCTAGATTAAAAATGTGGATTTTTCAGCCTGGCCTCAACTTTGATTGATATCTTTGTAAAGTTCCTCCACAGTGACACCATTCTTGGAAGAAAAATAAACATGAAATAACTTTCAGAGAAGCAAACGGCAAAAAAGGTCAGGAACTGTGAAAGTAGGCTCTACGAATGTTGTAATGTGTCCTTATGAATGATATGAAATTAATTTGCACATTTGTCAATAACCCTCATTTTTACTTTCTGCATGCCAAAAGTACTTGCATATTTAGTGCTTCATTCTTCGGTGTGGTTGATTACTGGTCAATTCGCCCCGCCTGTCTTTTATCGTCAATGTTTTACTTCTATTAGACACATAAATAAGACATAATGAGATAAATCTGATCCTAAAGTTTCCTTTAAAGTCTTTTAAAGTGTATTTTACAGAACATAAATATGACAAAGCTACGATTTCTTGCAGCTACTCATCTTTATGCTACTTAACTATCTTTCTCATATCATGTCATATTTTTGAACAATTCCTGTAGCTCTCAGTCAGTTTCCTTCAGTGATAAGTTTAGCTTCTTGTCTTCACCTTCACAGTTTCGTAAAAAACTGTGTTTGTCTAACCACTGTAGAGCCTTTTGGCATTTACAATAAATGCACGTCTTACTTCCTCGTCCCGTAAAATTGTCAAGTTCTGGGAATTTGTAAAAGTACTTTTATTTCAACATGTTCAACGTGTTAATCTTTGAAATAAAGCAAGCAATAAAACATATGTGGGAAGCAGCTGTTACTCACTCAGAACTGATGCTGTCAGAAAGACATAAAAAAAGCAAGAGATCCAGAAAGAGGACGGACGGACAGACGGACGGGAGAGTGAAGAGTGTCGAAGTGAAGAAAGAAAAAAAAACATAACATTGTTCTATGGGATTTGATTTCCCCTTTTTTTTAAAACAAACAAAAAAAACAAAAACACCATGCACAACACAATAAATATTTGTGAAGAGACAGTATGAATGACAGTAAGCGCATATTGTGCTCTGCCTTCCTACATATTGTCAAACTTTCTAACAAAAACCAAGGACTGTAACACACTTTGCATTATTTGCACATCCATATTCGTCTCTGTGGGCAGAATCCTAATAGAAATGTGCGTGTGTGTTCCTCTGCTTCCTGCCCACAGATGCCTGAATGCTGTGTATGTGTGTGTGTGTGTGTGTGTGTGTGTGTGTGTGTGTGTGTGTGTGTGTGTGTGTGTGTGTGTGTGTTCAGGTGTGGATCTCTGCAGGTGTCTACAGCGTGTGTTTGTGTGAGTGTGTGTGTCCGTGACAGTCTGTCACTGATGTACGTGCCTTCATTCGTTTCAGAGGATTATTCATTTCCTTTTGAAGTGAGGCAGCTCGCCCGGCGAGGAAGGTCTGAAAGGCGGCCGAGAGCAGGCTTTCATACTTTTCCAGCAGCAGCTTGTCGTCTGGGGGGTAAATACGTCTGCAGGCCACAGAGACAGGGAGAGAGAGAGGGGCAAGGGGAGTGAGAAAGGAGCAAAAAAAAAAAAAAAAAAAAAAAGAAATGGATGGAAAATGGAAGGTAACGGAAAAGGGTTATCATTGTGGGGAGACAGTTGAAATGTGAGTGGGGCAATAAAGGGTGGAGAGAAGAAAGAACAGATAGAGAGACAGAGTGGGGTTAAGCAAAGGAAGCATGTGAGGTTAAAGGACGGGCCACAGAATAAGCAGCAAAAGGTTTGTGCAGTAAAAACATTTTTTTTTAAAGAACAAAAGTGTGAAAATGTAAAGACATACGAAAGAACAGGAGTACATGTTGAAAAAGGCAGCAAGAATGAGAAAAAAAACAATTAAAACATGAGAGATGTGAATGGAGTGACGGACATTATAGTAGGCCCGTTAAGAGAAAGACAGAGAAAGTGAAAATAAGAATTAATGTGCAATGAGAAAATACAAAAAGACAGGCTTTACTGGCAACCTTGAGCCAAAACACTGTGCAGACTCTCATTTAATCAGTCTTTTCTAATGGAGCAATGCTTCATACCGCTGCTTTGTTCGCACATTTTGAGATTTCACCCTCAAAACTAAACCAACCCCAGTGTTGATCTTGGATCTTAAGGGATTAGAACAATGTGTAAACCTCTGCCGGGTTTTAATCAAAGTACATCTCCAAACCTGCCCTCGTCATCGCTTTGGCCATCATATCAAAACAATGTCAGCTTTTCAAGCAAAATAAGAAGTGGGCAGTTTAAGTGCAAAAGCAGGCTAATGTTCTGGCATCTGCACAGGACCATCAGGAGCCAAATCCCACTCCATTAGATGGCCTTCACGATTTAGAACTGAACCTAATGTCTAAAGCAGAACACATTACTTATATAACTAAATTATGTGCTTTTTTTATGAATACTGGTTGCTAAAAAAAGTGCTTCTGAGATGCTCTTACATCTCAGCATGTGAGTAGTGGATTTTAGTGCAAGTAAAATGCCAAGTAAAGGTTAACTGTTTCACCACTAAAACTTTAACTGCTCCCCATCTGCAATTAATAATTTTATGCAGTGGAGCTGTTCTGGCTAAATGATTTCCATATTGTTGAGAAGATGACCCAACTCTACATTGCTGCCGCTGAAATAGAGCAACTATTAAGCTCGGAGTCCTGATATGAACCAATTACGTTGCTTCGTTCATAGTAGGTTTCAATGTGGGATTTTACTGTGATCTACACTGCCTTGCAAAAGCATTACTACCCCTTTAAACATTTTCACATTTTGTCACATGACATTTAAAAGAACGATTTTCACCCCAGTATCCCAAAATTGAAACAGTATAGCACGAATCAATCCAAAAAATTAAAAAAATAAATAAAACAACTGAACTTCTAAGACTGGAAATCCAGTTGTATTATTTATGTATTTATTTGGATTGATCATGACCTGGACGACTGAGAATCTTCACCAACACATGGCACGAATCCAAAACTACCAAGACATACAGGGAGAGCGTTATTAAGAGAAGCATCCAAGAAATGCTTAGCCACTCTGGGGGAGCAGCAGAGATCCACAGCTCAGGTCCAATAATCTGTCAGTGAGAGAACTTTTATTCCTGTGCTCCACAAATCCTTTTTGGCCAATGTTGAGAGAAAGTCATGTTTGCAGTTTGCCACAAGTCATGTAGGAGGTCACAGCAAACATCAGGGAGAAAGCGTTCTGATCAGACGAGACTAAAAACAGAAGTTATAAGCCTGCCAATGCTTTACTGCGAAATACAAATGCCACACCCACTGTGAAAAATTGGTGGTGGCAGCGTCATGCTGTGGGGGAGGCTTTTCCTCAGCAGTGACTCAGAAGCAGGCCAGAGTTAAAGTGAAGATAAATGCAGATAAATACAGGGCAGTCTTGGGAGAAAAGGACTGTTGGAGGCTTCAGAAAACTTGAGCAAGGTTCACCTTCTAGCAGACGAAGACACTAAACATACAGCAAGAGCTCCAATGGGAGGATTTAGATCAAACATGTTCTATAATGACCCAGTCAAAGTTGTCAGGATTCTCTGTGTTGGCTGCTAACTCTACTCCGCAGGTGTGCCTAGTTGGCTGAGGAGGCGTGGTCCACACCTGCAGCTCGTTGCAGGCGGCTTCCTCTGGCTTCTTAAGCAGAGCACTGGCAGATGGAAGACGCCGGAGCCTTAACCAGTCGTGGTACGACGTGGCCTCTGGCCCAACTCTCGGAAACCAGCTTGTGAGTTTTTTGTTGCTCATCTTTTTGAGTAATTTTTGTACCTCTCTGTGCTCCAGATTTTGGTGCTTGGATGCACTCACCTGTCTTGACGCCTCGTCCGAAGAAACAGACCAGCAGACCTGTCGGCTCAGATTTTGCTCTGGCGCTCCCCTCATACTTCCTGGAAATTACCCAGCGAGGGCTGAGATCCCCCTTTCCCGGGTTCTGTCGGTTCTGTGCTCACTCTGGTCAATCCATCTGTCAACCGCTGCCGATGAGGTCATCTCGGATTCCTCACCAGCTACATCTGCCGCCCTCAGCCACTAGCCACCTATCTCCATCAGAGTAGTCACATAGAGATCTCCTGACGCTACTTCTTCCCGGTTAGGTCCGCCCTGCCTAATGGTAAGCAGCGCAACTCTTAGTTGGTTTTTCTGGCTTTCATTATGAAGAACTCACGTGCTCTCTCTCTTACAGTCTCTCCAGCCTTGACGTTCTGACCCAGCCGTGTACCAGTAGTCCGTCCATAAACCTGCTTATTTTTCCTTTAATAAAAGAACTTAAAACTGCGTTTGCCTCCCGTTCGTATCTGCATGTGGGCTCGTCATCTGAAAACCATGACAAAAGTTCAAGCCAAAATCAAATAAGGAATTTGGACACTCTTAATCTAATCAGCCTAAGCTATTTTGAAAATAAAACTTGATTAAAAATTTTGTTTGTAGATGTGCAAAGCTGGTAAAGACATACCACCAGCGACTTGCAGCTATGATTTCAGCAAAAGCAGGTTCTACAAACTATAAAATGGTGAAGCTGAGAACAGAGTTATGCCACAGGCTAAATAAATACTTTTATTTGTAAAAAAAAAAAAAAAAAAATACAGAAAACCTTGTACTTTCTCCTTCCACTTCACAATTATGCAGTACTTTGTGTTGGTCTGTCACATAAAAGATACATTGCAGTTTGTGGTTGTTATGTGATGAAGTATGAAAGAGTTCAAGGTATATTAATCCTTTTGTAAGGCGCTTCTTTGAGTCATATCACTTCAAAGGTGTATGGACATAATCCTTTATTTTTCAAAGACACACTCGACAAAATATCAAAAGGTCTCATCTTATATAAAAAAATAGAAATAATAGATGCTAGAAATGCCAGTTAAGGAGCCTCATGTAACCGAAAAGCTCATGGTCATTTCTTCAGCAGGGCATGTAAAGATCTAATTTTTTTCATATCTCAACACATGTATGTCTTGAGTGATATGATTTTTGCCCATGTGATCCCACTTAAGCGAAATGAAGGGATATAACTACTCCTTTGAGATGAGAAATTCTCCCTTTGCTGTTTTTTTTTTTCCTGCACCTTCTCAGCCTCGTGACTTCTGCTGCTTTAAAACGGTTGTGAATCAGCAACAAGCAGCTGGGTCTCCCTCAGATAACAGGGTCTGTACCTGAAACAGATCTCATCTAATAGCCAAATGTAAGTGAGTTCATTACTCAAACTCATCTAATGAGGAGCAGTGTGTTAATCAGGGTTCAGCGTGGCGCTGGGGCACCATTTGAATGCTAAGAGGTCTTTATTAGGGGTGCTCCAGACAGACCTCAGCCTGCCTGATTGACTGTCTGGCAGCCTGTCGAGGAAAAGGAAGGAGGTGATAGCACTTCATTCAGGCTTGGAGAAGCATTCCTAGCAAAGACTGAGTCAAGTAGTTGCTTCGACTTTTGGAGACAGAAAGACAGGTGAGTGTGTCTGTTTTTGCTCAGGAAATCGAAGGAAAAACAATAGAGAAATAAAATTCTGTGGACGCCGACATGCGGTATCAATAGAAAGAGGCATAAACTGAGAAGTGAGGGAGCAAAGAGGAGAGAACGGTTTACACGGGACAAGTGGTAAATTTCAACTAGCTAAGTCATGCTGTAGGGTAAAAATCGACACGCTCTGTGTCTTCCAGAGACCCAGCTGTGGGTTTTTGAGGAGGGGGGGGGGGGGGGGGGGGGATTGATGGGGAGGCAAGAGATGGCTCGCAGCGAGCAAGCAAAGTTTACCTGCTAATCCTTGTTTCTAAAATCCGGCAGAGGGAAAGAATTTGTAAAGAGAATACGCGAGTTGAGCCTCTTTTCTTCTGCTTTTTCTGTGTTTCTCCTATTTTAACTCTTTTATTCCAATTTCCTACTATCTCAAAACAATGGTTTTTGCTTTATTTCATTCTGTCAACAGCAATATTTAGTCTTGCGAGCGAGTTTGACGTTCTGCAGATTACCTCGTAAATGTGAGCAAGCTGGCACAAAAACAAAGGGTGGAGCTCCTGAAGGGAGAGCCCATTCTCCCCAGCTGTTTGCCTCATCCTTACCTGTAATTTCCCAGATGTTGATTTTCATGTTCTTCCCTGGAAACCTGTTTGCGAACCTGTGCAAGTCGCTCTTTCTAGAAACAAAGGAAATATTTCAAGTCAACTCTTACGAGCAGAAAGACACAATAGAGTCTTGCAAAAATACAGGGCAAAAAAAAGAAAGACGTCACTGCCACCGATGAATAATAAATTCTCCCTTTCCCTCATTCATTAGTATGTTATAAAGGTGTCATTGTGAGTCTAAGCTTGTCAGATTGACAAAAAGCACAGAGGTGGGGGATCATGTTGCCATGAGTGCCCCAGTATCATTAAATACTGAGTGATATGAGCCTTCAAGCAGACCTGAACCAGAGCTCACTTTTCAGCCAAAACAGCACTCAAAGATGAGGTGGTGCCCTTTTTGAAAGAGCGCCTCTGCGCCTTCGCTCCTTAGTCCCACTGATTACAGCTGTGGCTATCAAAAGGCTAATCAAAGAGGGTGGGAGGCATTAAAGCACTAGTGGCTGCCACTTTTCCCCATCTAGTTGAGAAAAGCCACCCAATTCCTTCAATTCAAAGAAAGAATAATTAAACGGTGCATAAAGCTCAGAAACTTTTACTTTTTTGACATGTACTGAAAACAAAGTGAAACAGAATTCATTCTTATAACTCTTTTTTCCTTTTCTAGCCCATCACTCACCTTCTACATCTGCAGCACACCGGCGTGTTGCTTGTATCTTACACTATAAATGAATTGTTCTTTTTTTTTTGACAGCACTATATCCACAAAGACTAACATGAAACCCAGTCGACATGTTTACATCCCAATTTAATGAAAACAAAACAAATGCAAACCTGAAACACCTGCCAGATTATTTTTTTCTATCTTTAATTTGATTAATGCAACAGGTGAGTTTGAACAGCAACACGTTCTATTCTGCTTTATTGCATGATTTTATTTATTTTTCTAATCAAAAATGATGTCTGCAAACCTGTGGGTACCGAGGAGTCCACTGTTGCATGAATGTCTTGTAGTAGTGTTGAAGTGTGGCAAGTGAAATGCTTTTTTTCACTCTTACACAGAATGTAAGTGTCAACAGTTTGATGCATCCATGCTGGGTGAACTGTCCACTAGGAAAAAACAAAAACAAATGGTCCCTCTCCACTTTAGCCTGAATGAGGCAATATCTGTATTTTTTTAAAACAGAGAATCAAATTTTGACCTGTTGTTTTTCATCTTATACCTTTTATGTTTCTCAATGTTTATCCAACTTGATGCGTTTTGTTTCAGTATGTAAACTGTTTCACATGTTAAAAGAGCACAAACGTTGGGACTGGTCTGGCCCATGTCCCTCATGTAAAATACTTCTCCATTATCATTTGAATTTTTTTATGGAATGTATTATGGTTGATGGCATCCTGTGAACCATTTGCCTTACTTTTGAACCACTAGATTTTATAATGCTCAGATATTAATTAAGCCAGAAGCTCAAGCTATTCTCAGAACCTTTAAAGAAAGAAAACTGTACTACCAAGCTTATAGTGTTTCAGCACCTATAAGCTTGGTCACATTCTATGACTTTACGAATTTCGACAATAGTAGCTCAATCTGCATACAAAGGTTTCCGGATTAAATTATCTCACTGTGTTAACTGATGTTTTATTTCACTGTTGTACACTTTGTTTTTGCACATTTTGTTACGCGAAAAAACTCAATGAGTAAAAAAGGAGAGGCAGCCGACCGAGTTAGCAACACCCAGTGGAGGTGTGAAAAGAAAGGGGTTAAAGCCTGGCGTATGCTTGACGCATCTGCCTTTTAACATAATTTTGGCTACCAAGCCCCTCCGCGCACCTAGGAAAATTCCTAACTACACGGACAGTCCTGTGCGGAAAAACATGGCAGACGAGCAAGCACTCATTTTGGGGGAGGTTCCTAAATATAGACATCTTAGTGATTCGGCCCAAAAAGATTCCTGGTAAGAAATTGCCGTCACTCTTGGAAGAAGGGAAGAGGCTTTAAAATGTTGGAAACAACTGTGTTTGCTACTTCTACGTGTAGTAGTGTTTAGGAGCACAATGCTGCCCTCTACAGTCTAGGAGGACAGTGCTACTTCGGAGGAAAAGCCACACAGAGCATAAATGCTGCAGACATTGTGTCCGCACGTCTCATTTCAGCGCAGAACATACAAGCGTCAACCATAAACCAGCCTTAAGTAACCCTAGCCCTGCAAATCGGGTTGGTCTTCGACCACGCTGAGCTGTCACTTTACTGCGAAGTATTGAAGGATGTACTGTAAAATCTTACAATAGCTGTGTCAATAGTCACCATCTTTCTTTCTGATAGCTCTGTGGTACTGCCAGAAGATGGCATAACAATGTTGATGTATGCCGATTGCACCCGGTGCAAAGTACTTTTCAGGCAAAACATTATCAGCATATCGTTTTATTTGATGATGAATATGTTGTTTTTTGTGTTTTCTTTTTATGTTCATAGTATGCGACTAGGTTTTCTTAACTGAGATATTCTGCATGCATTTAAATGAAAATAATCTTGTAATCACGCAAAGAGTTTGTAAAAAATTGCAGTCAGAGCAAAAAGAGCCAGGCAAGTGCTATATGTATGGCACAGATTGCATGAAATATTTACTCTCACATGAAAGCAACACAGTAGAAGACAGGAACAAAAATGAGCTGCTGAGGTGCTGACTTTACAAAGGGTTATAGATGTCACAAGGTATAATTCATTATTTGTTTCAGGATGAATTATACTTTCATACATCAATACAGGTTCTAAAAGTCAAACTGGGGTATTGCTCTCCTTTGACCACAGTTAGGGAGCAACACCTTATACAGGATATGACCTAAACAGAAGCTGCATCGGCACTGATCCATGGTCACCAATTAAGGGAACTGTCGTTTACCAAGGACATTGCAGAAGGGATAGTGCATGACTGGAAAAACGTTGATTAAAACTGTGCAAATTTAAATCAACTAAAAGTGTAATATCCAATTTGTACCATACCAGTTCCTCTTTTCTTCGCTCCAGTGTGTGACGTTGTTTCTCCCAGTCAGAGGAAGCTGCTGAAAGTTTCTTCATGGAGCCATGTCCATAAAGGCGTCTCTGAGCTTCCGCCTTCTCTTGAGCCAGGTTTCTTTTCTTATCACTGGCCCTGAACCACAATAAAACAAGTGAAATACGGACATAAAAATGTTTAGATTTTCAAGTTTCTCACAGTGAAAAGCTTTTAACTTTTTAATTATGCTCTCAATGCCGTATGTTTTTCTGCTCCTTTTCTCATATTCTTTTATATCTAAACAGTTAAAAACAAATATCCACTGTTTTTGGGATAGATTTTTTTGGGGGTGTTTGACAGCTTGATTCTAGGCAATTCCAGGAGTTTACTCTTTATATTACTGACAAAATAAAAATATAGATATATTTCTTCCAAAACATTCAAAGCTAATGTACAAACAGCAATTGAAAGAACAGGATCAGACAGAATATTCTCAATAAGTTGGTTGTTGCCGTTTCAAGAGAGGACATGTGTTTAATTTAGTTGCTGGCCCTTTAGACTGGATATTCGGTGTAATGTTTATCAGTGTCCATACCCAGATGGGTCAGAATTGATCCCAGTTAATGTTGTGAGGCTAGTCCCACCACTGCTTCCTCTGGGTGGGAAAAGTTAATAATGTATATAAAAGAAAAAGAGTCTGAAAGTTAAACAAGGTCATCTTTCACTCCACGAACATCAGCGCTTTATTCTGTGTGTACCGTGTTCTTGGTGTCTTTCAAGACATGTTGTCATTGCTGAGATAAAACCTCTTAATTTTATCTGACAACAGAGTAAAAATCAACTGGCGGTACTGTGAAGACTTTGAAGGTTGCACAACTGAGTGAGTTTTCAACAAACCAGGTCTATTGTTAATACTGGTAATACTACGTGTAATTTGACCGTGCATCTCAATAAATTAGAAGATCCCTGAAAGTTTTTTTTTTTAATTCAGCATGCCTAGAGTAAGACTCTTGTTATCCCTCTTGCTTGTGCACAGATTTTTAAATGAATAATTTTCTTTCCATTCACCATTCTATCAACATGCTTGAATACAGCCAGCATCTTTATTAACAAGCTTTTGTGACTCGCTGTCATTGTGGAGACTTTCAGTAACTGTCTTCCCCATGGCCTACAGCATATGGCCTCCACAGGCCATAAGAGTTTTGTCTTAAAATGTATTTTAAAAAGATTTTACATAGTGTTTCCTGAGAAACAGAATTTAAGTTATTAAAAGTCATTAGCTGCGACAATCTCGAGATTAACAGAAATAAATACTTGCATCACTCGAATCTAACCTACATATCAGTTACATTTTTGAATTTAATTACTAAAATAACATTGTTTTGATGATTTTCTTATTTACAAAGATGTCCCTCTATGCCTCTGTGCTCAAGTGTATGTCTGCATTATGTTTGTGTTTGTGCATGACTACTGGGGGGTTGGGACTATATTTAGGGTAGCCAGAAGAGGACATGTAGAGAGAAAACAACAAAGGGAGCAGAGATCTAGAGGTCCTGTGTACAGTGATCAATCAGAGAACAAAGTCACTGTAGCCAGGGGACAGAAAGGCTTGCCCACAAACACACACACACATACATACACACAATGTATACAGAAATACAGTGCACCCAAAAAGTAGTCAACGTAAGCAAAACAGGCAAACAAAGCGAGCAGAAAGTGCAACACAGAAAACCAAATAAAAGAAACAAGAGTAAAGCTTGGGTTTAAAATCAGACAGGATAAACTTTAAGCTAACAGTGACAAGCCATACACATTGACAACACATTGAGTAGAATTAAAAAACAACATAAGTTAATTTTTCTTCTATTGTTTTGTATGTGCTAAGATCAGATGTCAGAAAATAAGGAAATCTTCTCACTACCTGTGTGTTTATCTGAAGCTGTGAAGCTCTGCAGTTGGGGCCAGTGGGGCCTGGCCCCACCAGATGTCACTGTGGAGCACTGTGGTCGCAATAATCAGTGGAACGTTCTTAATAGAGCAATATTGTAAAAAAAAAAAAAAAAAGAAAAAAAGAACGATTCCCTTACCAATAAAAATATGTTCGAAACATTTGTGTCTATATATCTCTCTGCCAGAAAACTGACAAGCTCAGTAGGCTAATTCCTTTTGAGGTGCCTTGATATTGGTACTGGCCCACTAACATTTGTTTAAATAATTCACATCTGAAATCGTAGTGTGCATGCCCAACGCTCTCTCAGTAGGCAGCCGTTGGGCACAAATCTTGTGGCCCCAAACACAGATTGTCCAATCAAAATACTGGAAATGCACACGCTACGTTTACGTTCTGCTGGATAGTCTGTGACCATCTAGGCAAGGCTAATTTATGAGTATAGCACATTTCAGTACAAGGACAATGCAAAGTGTTTACATGATTAAAACATTGGGAAATAAAAACAGGGTAAAAGCAAGTAAAAAATAACATTTAAAGAAAACATAGGAAAATGTAAACTAAAAGTAAATATTAATCTACTGTTGGTTGTCCTTGCTAGCTCATTGAAGGATTGATGTGAATCTTTTCTGTTCAATAAATGAACAATGAGAGTGAGGCTTTTTTATGAATTTATGTATAAAAATTTAATTACATTTAACTTATATAAAAAGGATTTTATGCTAATTCTTCTGTTTAATTTAACATTGATCAAAGTCAGGTTGTATGCATCACAAAAAAAATTATTTGCTGCTAATAGGAGTTGAGTTTTTGTTCACCACTCAACTTATCATGCCAGAGACGGCACTGATCTCAAGGTGCGTTCACATTGAGCCCGAATGTGGAAATCTGCAATTCCACTGTTATAAAAACAGTCTACAAGGGGAGCACATTAATAAATTGCCAACATGCCCAGGTCGGGCCATCCAAGTAAAGCTACCCTGAGAGCAGACCGTAACATGCTAGAAGAAGTCTCCAAAAAAACTCTAAAATATATCCTCATAGTCCCTACAGCAGGCGCATGCTGGTGTTGATAGCATAGAACATGTCTCTCCGATCAGAAAAAGAGTGCACAAGCTAAGCTTTAATGTAAGATGAGCAAGGAGGAAACAATTGCTCCCTTAGAAAAACATGACAGTCAGACTGACGTATGTCATTGAAAACATAGACAAACAAAAGGACTTCTGGAATACTGTTTTTTTTTTTTTTTTTTTGATAAATGAGTCTAAAATGTAATTATTTGGACTGCAGAGCAGATGACATGTTGGGCCTAAACCAAATGCAGCATAAAAACACATATCAAATGTGAACCCTAGAGATGCAAGGGTCATGGTTTGTGGATGCTTTGCTTCATCAAGACCCGACCAGCTAACCATCTACAATCTACTATGTATCAGAGGCGGCTTGAAGTAATTGCAATAAATAAAATCCAGCTGAAAAGGAACACCAGATTAAAGCCGCAGTAGATGACTTTTTCATAAATGCATTTTTTTCACATTTGTTAAAACTGACAATGATACTTTAATATGAGATGGACAATCTGCGAAAAGAAATCAAGCTCCTCTGGCTCCTCCCAGTAGTCCTACAGCCATTGGCAGAAATACACCGCTCCCTGTCAGAAACAACCAATCAGAGCCACTAGGAACGTTTGGCTCTGATTGGTTGTTAGCAGTCACTCCCCTCATCCTCACAGCGCTCCCGTCATTCAAGCTCAAGATTAGTGGTGGGCTGCAGCTGTGAGGAGAAATGGTGGAGAAACTACCCGCCTTACAAGGTCGACTGGCTGCAGCCTACTCTGCATACCTAGAACCAGAACCAAACATGGTGAAGCAGCATTTAGTTCCTATACTCCATTTATCTGGAACAAACTTCCAGAAAACTGGAAAAGTGCTGAAAGCCTGAGTTCCTTTAAATCGAGATTAAAAACATATTTGTTTAGGATTGCCTTTGACTGTCCTACTTAAACTGTTTTACTGAAACATAATTAGTTCAACTGTGTAGTCCAACTGTTTTTATTTGTTTTTAGTTTATATTCTCCCATGTTTGATTTTGTTACTAAATTTTATTTCAACTTGCTTTTTTTCTGTTTTATTTTCCTATATTTTAATCACGTAAAGCACTTTGCACTGTCTTTGTACTGAAATGTGCTATACAAATAGCTTTGCCTTGCCTTACAGGAAAACTACCAATTTCTAGAGTGGCACCTGCTCAAAAAACTAAGGCTACATTCACACTGCAGGTCTTGATGCTCAATTCCGATTTTTTGCTGAAATCGGATTCTTTTGTGGTGGCCGTTCATATTACTATTAAATGGGGCCATCATCAGACCCGCATGCACAGATAACAGATGGAGACGTCACAGGGCAGCGCACTGTTTGCAGAAGTTATGGTGAATGTAATTGTTTCTAGAAGTGTTCAATAAAGAAAAAGAAAAAAAAACGCATGTGCCAGCTGGCATCTTTTCTTGTTATTATTAGAAAACAGCACAGCCATTAACAACGGTCTTTAATGGAGTACTAACTGCTACTACTGTGTGTGGATGTGTAGTGGGAGACGGAAGAGGGACGTGAAAGACGGATAAAACGCGACATGACCGTTCAGACAGCGGCTGCTATAGCAAAAAATCTGATAAGTATACGAATTAGGACCACATATGGAAGTGGCACAGATCGGATTTTTTGGGGGGTGAAAAGAAATTGGGCCATGTAAAAAAGACAGACATGGGTAGCATATGGGCAAAAAGATTGGATTTGGGTCGCATTTCCCTACAGTGTGAACGTAGCCAAAGACAGGTAAACACTGAAGAAGTATGGCAGGCTCTGTGGGAGGAGCTGTGGGGGGGCAGCAACAAATCTTCAAGCTAAGTCCGTGGTTTTCTCAAAACTCCTTACTGCAGCTTTAACTAACTGAGACTTAGGGGAAGGCAAGACCTGTCAAAAGCCTCCATGTTGATCTCATTGAGATGCTGTGGGGTGAGTTGAAATGGGCTGTGCAAGAGAGAAACCCCTAAAATATCCCACAGCTAAGGTTGTAAGTATTGGGCAAACCTTCCTCAGACCAATGTCAAAGACAGGTAGATGGCTACAGGTAAGCTAGTCTTACCCAAAGTAAGTAAGACTAGCTTTTGGGGGAAGGTTGTCCTAAATCTTTCCTCAGAGACAAAATGCATTTTTGTCAATATGTTTTGTTTAATGAATAAGACAAGGTTATTTTTGTTGTTTAAGGGCAAATAAACCACTTTCTTTTCCAAGGATAAAAAATTAGATTAGTCATTGATTTGTGAACATTTCTCAAAAACAAACTGAATATTTAATGGGAATTGGGTTGTCCTATTTTTTCCCAATGATGTGTGCATAACTGAGACAATACACAACCATTTACAATTATAATGTATGTTACCAAAACTTTGCAAAACTGATCTCCTGTTATTGTTCACACCATTGTTACTGTCAATATAATCTTAAAATCAGATGTCAGACAAGGTCTGAACTCCACCACGGATCAAAGTACGGACTTTAAACATTTAGAACCCCTGTAAAAACCAGCCTTTCCTTGAGCTTTAATAGGCCCCTTGACACAGCAGGATTGCGTTTCTACATGCATACCAACATACACGAGTGCGCCAAAAAGCAATACCTGATGTTGAGGAGTTTGAGAGCATTGAGAAGCACCCCTTTCTTCACATCGTAATCGATCTTCTGATCAGTCCCAAAGCTCGGAGCTCGATTGATCTGTCAAACAAAGATGAAAAGAGACATTTAAAAATGTTTTCTTTCTTTCTCTTGCATTCTGGAGACAGAGATTGTATGCAATTACAAGAACAGATTGTGGGCTTGTTTGGAAAGAAAAAACTCTCTTCCAATAAGCAAAGGAAAGAGGAACGAAGCAAGCGGGCAGACAGAAATCGAGGATGTTTGTTTGTTTCTCTTTCCCTTTGAGAGACACTTTAAATCTGCTTTGGCCTTTTTTCTGCATAAATCTTGTCTGACAATGATGTGTGCAAACATGTGCATGAAGAAGAACCTGCCTGTGTGTTAGCACACAACAGCTTGTATAAGTGACCCCAAACTCTAAAGCCTAAATATGCTCAAAACAGACTCTTGTACCACAGCCACCACTAACATTTCTGTCAGCAACAAAGAATTACTCAGCTTGGTTCTATCATTTACAGTCAAAAGCAATCAGCGAGATTCAACCGAGCAAGAAAGGAGTAAGCCGCATGGGATTGCAGGTACAAAAGCTGGCGTCATCCAGGAAATAATTCGAGAGCAGCGTAGCTTTCTCAAAAGAACAATTCCAAGCACCGGGGTAAAGTATTCAAATATCAGTTATTATACTTGACACAACAAATCAATCCGTTTTCTCTTTGTTAGCTTTCTTTATGTCTCCCTCCCATGGTGAGAAATGGCTTATGTGAGACAACAAAAACAGCAACAAAGAAAGAATTGGCAACAGCAATTGGAATCGTGTCTTCCTATGAGGTGACTTCAAATGACAATGCAACAGATGCCCACCGAAAGGCTGGCGTGGGTTGATAAACCTTGATTGCTCAGATAAGTCAGGTCTCTGCTTGGCATCATCTAAAAACACATGAACCAAGCATTTGGGTGTTTTCTGTTTGGGAACAATAGTTTACAATTGTGGATTTAAATTATTGGGATTTCAATGGCCTTTATAGTGCTGTATTTGCTGCAGGAGATTTTAGTAAATATGTGTCAAAAGTTTTCATTAATTTCTTTGTTGAACAAAAGGCCTTTAACGTTGTATGGAGAAGCTTGCACACACTGTGACCACCAAGATACCTGTACAGAACAGGTGGTTCAGCTGCTGTAACCCAAACCAACAAAACATAAACAGAGTTTTTCAGCTTCTGCCTGCCTCATTATTAAGTTGCCAACCTTTGAAAGATTTAGCAATTTATTATCTCCTCATTACTAGTGGTGTTTTTCTATTTTATATTTACCTGCGACTTATTTACAGATTTAAATTAATGCTAAAATGTTACGTTTCCAATATTCCTATTAAGTAATAATTGGAGTTAAATATACATTTTATCAAGTCTTTCCTTTACTGTATCTTTCATTGTGAGAACCTTGCAATGCAGTTTATGCATATGCATACTGGGACAACAACAAACAATAACCAATCATCACCAATCATCTTTCAGCACCATAGCAATCTAGGTATTTAAGGTTTTATTGTTCAGTAAGATCTATTCATTATATAAATTTCCATAAAGCGTGGTCAAAGAATGAAAACATATTCATGGGAGACATTATGTCATTTCTCTGTAGAAGTCGACACCTAAAGTGTTTGCATGAAATGTTTTCCTGTTTGTCCCAACTCCCAAAGACTGACGCATAGTGCTGGGAAACAAGTATTTATCCCCTTAAAAAGTTCTTCTGTTTTTACCTTTATGTCAAATTTACACATTTCAGCTCATCAAACACGTTATTTCTTTTTATTTTATTTTTTGGAGATTTTTCACAGCTCTAGTGGCTTGCCTTTTAACACAGTAGGCTGACAAGAAGGGGGGTAGAAGAGGGGGAGAGACATGCAGCAAAGGACCGCGGGTCAGAATAGAACCTGGGTTGACCGCGTCCATACATGGGTCACGCTACCTGCTGGGCCACCAGCGCACCCCAAACACATTTTATTATTAGGCAAACATAACCTGAGTAAAAAAATGCAGTTTTCAAATAATGATTTTATTTCCTAAGGAAAAAAGAATAAATAGATTAGTTTAGATGCAGTCACACTGGAGGGTTTCAAGCACAAATGGCATGTTAAAGGTCTCACCTAAGAATCTCAGTTGAATTTAAAACCAGGGGTATCACTATACCAATTCATAACCTTCATTTTTTTTCTTTCTTTTTTTCTTTGTGAACCAAGCTGAAGATGATTTGTCACTTTGCTTTGGATTATGGTTCAACTGCATAAATAGGGAATGCTTAAATTACACAAACTGATCACCAGATATTCTCCTATAGGATTGTCTGCTAGAGAGAAGAATTCATAGTTACATCAATTATAGCAAGAGGTCCATAAAAAGCAAAGCAGTCTCAGACAATATACACCACCACCATGTTTGACTGTTTGTAGGATGTTTTATTCCTGAACGACTGTTACTTCCCGCTATATGTAACGAGACGCACAACTCTCAAAAAGCTGTCTTTTCTCAAAAGTGTTAGGATCATCAGCATTTTTAAATCTCTGATGTTACTCCTTTTGAGTGATCTCTTTCATTCTTTTGAAGTCGCCATATCTAACATTTGGTTTCTCCCAACTGGCAGCGTTGGGAAACAAAGCTTCAAGATAATATTTAGATCACAACCAGACTCCAAAGAACTGAGGGATTTAGGGGTTTAGTATACTGCCAGCTCGGGCTGGGTGATATGTACCAAAAATAATATCTATTTTTAGACTGAATGCTGATAAACGATATTTATCTCAATATTTTTTTTTTCTTTTCATTAGGTAATTATAAAAGGCATCTCTGAATCAAAGTTTTATCCCAAACGTCTCACAGGCACATTGTTTTAACAAACAGCTGTATATAAATATGAGAACTGGCTGAAAGATTACCTGCTGGAATACGTAAAAGTATAATTCTAACGCTACATAGTCCATCTTGATAAAAGCGATATGGTCTCATATCTCTTTTAAAAAAAAATCTTGACAGTTTTAAAATCTCAATATATTGCCCAGCCCTACTGCCAGCTGTTGGCCACATAGACCAAAATAAAGTGGTAACTACTGGAAGACTGTACGTCAGGTTCATAAGAAAACTGTAAAAAAAAAAAAAAAAAAAAAAAGGAGCCACAGATCATAATCCTCAGGGGCACTACCAAGCCGAATATAAGCAAGGATGCTTCAGAATTAAAATGTAATTACTGTAGATAGATACTGTAGGTGGACAAAAGAAATATTTTTCTGAAATAAAGTTTTCTGAGAATTTTTCTAAATACAATCCCCTCTCTGATGTCTCAGCCACAGGTGAGGCAATAAATCCTCGCCACTATGAACCGGGCTTGTATGGAGGAGGCTTTGTAAAGCTATGTGTGCACCAACGTGTGTTTTTGTGTACAACAACCATTTATCAGAAGGTGGGTGATAAATGCTTTCCAGTGCAAAGAGGGGAAAAAGGAACAGAGACACTATACAACTCTTTCACTCAATGGAAAGAAAGTATACAATGCATTCCTCTGTGTGTTGAGGACAGAGCTCCACTTCGACCTACCGTGCCTCACCTCTGCTACAAAAGAAAAATAAGGAAGAGGTCTGTTTTCATTTAGAGTACTCCACAGCTTGACAGCCACAATGAAAAGACCGCAGCTTTAGAGTGCCGCAGCCAATAGGTAACAGGCGTACTGGCAGTGATCCTGGTGACGGTTGTCTTGTTACTTGTCTTCATTTCTTGGTTTGATTTGTGGTGTCAAGCTGTCATAGAATAAAACTGGCACAGCAGCATTTGCTGTCTCAGTTTGCTGTTTTTTTGTATCTTCTTAGTTTCTTGTGAGTCTCTCTCTTTCTGCTCCCTGTCTACTGCTCTCTGCCTCTTCTCTCACTCAGTTTCAATTCAGTTCCCACTCTGTTTTTTAGCTGTCTTTCACAGGGTTTTCCGACTGGTCACCGCGCTTAGCCTCCACTCTCCTATTGCTAGCCCCGATTCTCTGGTTGTTACCTCTCCTCATTTCTCTCCCCATATTTCTGTGCTCTCCTTTTCCTCCCTGGCAGATGAAGTTGGACCAGTCGGTTCCTAATGAACCCCTGCAGGCTCCAAAACCCCCTGCTCTGATTTCCTTAAGTGACTCTGGCAGGATTTTAAAAGAGCCCTTGGTTGCTTTAAGACACATTCAATAAAAATGTCAGATGAACAGATGAGAACATTCTTTTTATTCACTCTTTAATTTGGTTCAGTATCATATCAGCGAGGCCAGAATTTCCGTCAGACAAAACGGCAGAATTGGAAAGTGAGAGTAAGGTATAAAAAAAGAATTAACGTTTAAATGAAAACAGTTTTACAGATTCTCTTCCGACTATGAACTGCAGCAGGAATTTTCTATCGTTTTCAAAACAATCTTATAAAGTTAATGTAAACTAAAATATTTTTTCTAAGGAAAATTGATTATATAATTATCACCTTATTACATATTTTGTTGGGTAGACCAGGGTTAGTAGATTTTTTTTTTTTTTTGCTGTTTTTGTATTAAGAAATCACACACAATGTTAGCAGCCTAAAAAAACAGATACTTCTTAAAAGGTTGAAGATAGCAAATTTGGTTTTGATCAGTTTTTAACAAGCTAGAGCAATGTTTAAATTATCTTAAAACTTTTGTCAGAAGCTCAACTGTTGTTGGTTATCAGATGTGTGCATAAGTTAAGCCCGAATTATTAACACCCCTGGCAGGTTTGGGTTTAAAGTAATCTTTCAGTGTTATCAGCATCTTTCTTTTGAACTGACTTCATGGTGAAGCCGTTTATAGTACAGTGGTAATTCAGCAGGAAGCTTATGGGTTAGAATCCTGCGTTCAAGCTTCATGGATCCTCCAGCTTCTTCCCACAGTGCAATAACTAACAAGCTAGGCAAATTGCTATCTTTAAAATTGCCATTAAGAACACTTCCTTGCATGGTTGGTTGTCCTGGACTGGGGACGGGAATTTACCCTGCCTCTTACCCGATGATTACTCGAGATCTAAATCTGGCAGGGGGTATGAAGTTAAATTCAGGAGCCTAAGTTTAATTCACAGTATTTTACAAGCATAACAATGCTTTGAAATACACATTGCATTTCTAAACGTATACATGCATCTCAAGAAAGTAACAAAATAAATAAAAAAGTTATACACATAAAAATTGTCACTTATTTTACTGATATCCCATAGCTACAGATTGACCTACAGTAACCCTAGAAGGCTGGAGGACATAAAGTGTCAGAGTGTCTTTAACAGGCACTTACTGTTTGTTAAAATGAATTGCAAAAATGAGCTAACATTTTGAGCTAACACCTTAAGATTTAATTTAATGAAGGAAAAGTGAAAGTTTTAATGAGGAACAGTTAATGCAAGTGTAAAAAGTGCAACGCAATCCGTGCCCATGCCAATATTGCCAAACTGAGACATAAACTGAACAAAACAAAACTGAAAACTATGGGCTAAAATCTTTACATAACCACACTATACAAAGCACTTATTGCAATAACATTAAATCCAATATCCTCAGCTGCAATTACACTAAATGCATCGCAGAGATTGAACTCACCTGCTTCGTTGGAATATGCCTCCTGCTACCTGCCTCTATATGGGGGTTGATCTCCTACTGATTGTGTGATATCACAAAGCTGTAAATATTTACATGCAAAAGATGCATGATGTAAATTATCACTGAGACTGAATATCATTTACCCAGGTTCACAGTAGTGATATACTAATTAACCATGCACTAATAGAACGCTTCTTTTATGACTGCTGAGTTTGAGGTTGTGAATTACACGTTTACCCTGATAACTTACCATCTGAAAAAAGTAAATAAAGAATCTGCACTGGGCACAAACCAAATTGTTTATGAAGGCAGCTGTGAAATAACGCTTAACAAAGGGGAGCCTCATTATTTCTATTTCAACTGTCTGTTCCGGTTAAATTGTCAACAAGCCGCAGCTCTGTCCACAGATCATTACAGAAAGTAAAGAGTAACAGAAAACAGACCAGGAGCAAACAGCAGATTTAAATTACTAACTCAATTTGATGTAGGCGACTAATTTCCAAAGCGAAAACTCCTCTGGTTCAGACGCTGGGTTCTGTCTAATGATCTCTGACCCCTTGGTGTGTCTGGGAACTGAGTGATGTACCTCAGGATAGTTAGTA
Organism: Fundulus heteroclitus; assembly: GCF_011125445.2. Taxonomy (NCBI): domain Eukaryota; kingdom Metazoa; phylum Chordata; class Actinopteri; order Cyprinodontiformes; family Fundulidae; genus Fundulus; species Fundulus heteroclitus. The sequence goes on from NC_046369.1 coordinate 18,237,075, forward strand.
AGTAGATAATGGTCAAATAGCACATTCAAATATCCAACAAAACTAACAAATAAAATTGCCTTTCTATTCTTCTTTTACATATACTACACTTTGTGCACACTGAGTATTTTAGCCACATGATATTTTTCCCCTTCATTTTCAAGATATCTGAACTTTCAAGCTTATTGGATTTAAGCATATTAGGTGATGTGTAACTGTGGTCCAATCAGACCCTCCCCCCTTATCTCAAGGTGTGCATGATTGTTAGACAGCATTTTTTTTCCTTCAGGAAAAATTTAATTTTACCTTTTTTTATGAAACCCAACCACAAGACACATAAATTCAGGTCTAAAAAAGATCTACAGACAGATACTACAAGGATTTTATAGACTGAAGAGAGTGATTCTCGATGGACCAGATGGACGGGCCACTGGTTGGATCAGTAACAGGAGCAGAGCTCTGTTTCAAATCTGACACCAGCAAGGTGGAGGTAGGGCACAAGTATGGGATGGTGATGCTGAAGACACGCTAGAAAGATTTTTTAAGGTTGAAGATGGACTCAAAATCATCTCCCAAACATGCTTACAGTTTTTAGAAGATACTTTCATTAAGCGGCAGTACAGGAAAAGTCACAAATTTTCAAAGAAATCCTGATTTTTATGCAGTACAATGTTCCATCGACCACATTAAGGTACTCTACTAGATGAGTAGCCAGTAATTAGGTCTTAGCCCCCTATATCACCATAGTTAAATCTTATTAAGAAGTTGTTGGCCCCTGGTTAAATGAGAGATTTACAGTGAAGATGAGCAGCACATCCCTCCTAACAGTGTCTGAGAGGCAGTGCTGCACAAAAAGTTGATGGTTAACGGCTCTCATCCTCCCAGTAGTTACGCTCCTCTCATTTTCCACTTGCTGCTTGTTTCTACTGTTTGCTTCATGTCACTTTGCCCAATCCCTTCCTCGTTTGCTTCCCGGATCTACATTTTGTTTTTGCTCTGGCTCCTGCATCCTCCAGTGTTTTTGTGAGTTTTGGTTTTCATTAAATCTACCAATAATTTTGTTATTCCTCTGTCTCCTTTAGTGATAAAGGTACGTGTGATAAATATAGTGTTGTTGTAGCTTTGGAGGCAAGGGTGTCAGAATCTGAGGGCCTGCTCCGTGCTGTTGACAAACCAGCAGATATCCGCACCTTAGCTAGCATGGAGCCAGACAATTGGTTTTGCTCAACATGTGCATAAACCAACGCACTATTGCCTTCATACTTTGGACCTTGTGCAGACATACAGTATGGCATTGATTGCGAATAATTAACAGTATTCCTCACAACCCTGTCCTATCTGACCATTTTTAATAACCTTTAAGTTCAATTTAACCGAGTTCTCCACCCCCCAAAAGAAGGTTCCATTGTAGTAGATCTTTATCAGATAATGTTGTATCAAACTTTAAAGAGTCTGTCCCCCTTTTAATTTCCTCATTATCACAGAAATGGCCAGCAGATGACAGCAATGTTTTTCCTTCCCATTCACAAATTTATGATTTTGTTGATGGTGTCACTTCCTCGTTGCGTTTGGCATTAGACAAGGTAGCCCCCTTGAAAAAGAAGGTCATTATTCACTAGAAGCTGGCTTTCTGGTTCAATTTAGAGCTGTGTTCTTTAAAGCACACGTTAGGAAATTGGTGAGACAATGGCGATCTACACATCCAGAGGAATCCTTCCTAATCCGGAAAAACAGTCTACTGTTGTATAAAAAGACCCTTTGCAGGGTTAGAACAGCATATTTTTCATGATTAATAGAGGAGAATAAAAACAATCCTAGGTTTCTCATTACTACAGTTGCCAAACTTACACAGAGTCATAGCTATGTTGATCCATCCATTTTCTCAGCTCTCAGCATTAATGACTTTATGGGATTCCTCATAAATAAAATTGTCTCTATTAAAAATAAAATCATTGGCACCCTCCCAAAGATGACTACCTTGTCCTCAGTAGGCTTCAGAGCTCATCATAGCACCGAAACAGCTCTGGTGAAGATCACTAATGATATTCTCATTAGTAATGGACTTGTGTCTATACTTTTCCTGTTAGATCTCAGTGCTGCATTTGATACAGTTGATCATAATATTCTTCAAGAAAGACTTAAACATACTATAGGGATTAAGGGGAAAGCATTAGGCTGGTTTAAATCTTATTTGAATGACAGATTCCAGTTTGTTCATGTTAATAATAAATATTTTACAAACTCTATCATCACTTGTGGAGTACCAAAGGGTTCAGTCCTTAGGCCAATTCTCTTTACTATATATATGCTTCCGATTGGTAAAATTATCAAACAGCATGGGATTAATTTCCACTGTAATCCTGATGTAATGATCAGCTATATTTATCCATAAATCCTGATGAATCGAATCAATTACTTTGACAACAGGCATGACATCAAAACCTGGAAGACTTTAAATTTCCTTCCTTTAAATTCTGACAAGTCAGAAGTTGTAATCTTTGGACCAGAGTCCTCAAAAATAAACTTCTTAATCAATCACTTAATCTGGATGGAATTAAATTGGCCTCTGGAAATAAAGTAAAAATCTTGGTGTTATTTTTGACCAAAACATGCCATTTAAATCCCATATTAAACAGGTTTCCAAGGATTCATTTTGTCACCTCTGGAATATTGCCAAAATTAGAAATATTCTGTCCAGGAGTGGCCCTGAAAAACTAGTCCATGCATTTGTTACTTCAAGGCTGGACTATTTTAATTCTTTACTATCAGGTAGTCCACAAAATGCAGTTTGAAGCCTTCAGCTGATCCAAAATGCTGCAACAAGAGTTCTGATGAAAATCAACAAAAGGGATCATATTTTTCCTATTTTAGCTTCCCTTCATTGGCTTCCTGTTAAATCAAGAATAGAATTTAAAATTCTCCTTCTCACATATAAAGCTCTTAATAATCAAGCTTCATCATATATCAAAGCTCTGATTATCCCATATGTTCCTAACAGAGCACTTCGCTCTCAGACTGCAGGTCTGCTGACGTGGCCGGAACATCTCACCAGTGAGGCGTCCAGGAGGCATCCTAACCAGATGCTCGAATCACTTCAACTGGCTCGTCTCGACGTGGAGGAGCAGCGGCTCTACTTTGAGTCCTCCACGGATGACTGAGCTCCTCACCCTATCTCTAAGGGAGAGCCCAGACACACTACGGAGAAAACTCATTCCGGCTGCTTGTATCCGGGATCTCGTTCTTTCGGTCACGACCCAAAGCTCATGACAATAGATGAGGGTAGGAAACAGATAAGTGACATAGGGCATTTTTTATGTAGTTCCCTAATAAATATGTTTAACTTCATAGTGAATTAATAATTTCAAATTATGACTTATTTAAAAATCTAAATCAAATATTCGAACCTGGTCTGTGCAAAAGTTTCCCCTCTAACCTGTTTATTAATTAATTAACTGTGATTAATGACACTTTCTGCAAAACTGCTTTTAATTTAGTCAGCCACACCAAGGCCTGATTAAATTTGAATTAGAATATAGAACCTGTTTTACAACATCAGGTAGGCTAAAAGATCTCCAAAAGCAACACATCACATCCTGATCTAAACAACTTTGAGAACAGATGATAAATTAATCACAATCTGTCAGTTTGTAAAGGGTTGCAAAGGCATTTTTAAGGCACACTGATGACATAAAAGAACCCAGAACAACATTTAAGGTACTGCAGTGTTATGCAACAGCAGGCCTCATGTGCACCACTTAAGGTCAATGTTTATGAGTCAGCAATAAGACAAGGACTAGGCCAATGGCATCCATGGGAGGTTTCTGGATACAAATTCACCTCTGACAAAAAAAGGCCCATCTCACATTGGCCAAAGGTAATCTTAATAATACCCTAGGCTTTCGGGGAAATATTCTGTGGACTAAAGACCCAAAAGGGGAAGCTTTTGCAAGTTGTGCATCATGTTGCATATTGTTTAAAGTTAACACATCATTTCAGAAAAAGAACACTATACCTACACTTAAACATTGGGCTGGTGTGTTAGTCTGACGCTGCACCGCTGAGTCTGTACCTGGACAACTTTTTGAAATCGATGGAGAAATAAACTCTGCAACAAGAAAATCCTCAAGGAGAATGTCCGGCAATCGGTTTTGATCTGTAAGCTCAGAGGCACTTTAATTATGCAGCAGGATAAAGTCCACCTTTTTTTGGATCGGCATAGCTGAGTTCTGGACGTAAATACGATTGAAATGCTGTGGGGAGACTTTTACTCGGAAGATCTCTGTCTAATACTAAAACTTGCAAAAAGAAAATCTGTAAAGAGACATATACCTTTTTACAGATCGGTATTATTGTTTCATTTACAAGGAAAAGTAATAATAAGCAAAACCATTACGTAGGTGACATAAACAATTTCCACCTGAAGCTTCTCTTGTGCCACAAAAAAAAAAAAACTTTTTCTAGTATAGTAAACACAGGACCAGCAGCAATCAGCTGCCTTATTTCCCCAACAAATTGCTTCCCCACATTGACACTCATTTTGTCTGGAATAGTTGCTAAAACAAGCACAAGGCCTGCTGGTGATTAATCGCTACAGAAAAAAAACAGCCCCCCTTATGATTCCTGGCAGAGGGTAAACAACCACTGCTTTGACAAGCCTCCCATTTTGCCCCGCACACTCAAGAGTATCGGCACAGTTCAGCCGCTGTCAGAATGGAGTGTTTGTTGCCGCACATTGGCGGAATAAGAAAGGGTGGCAAAGAGAGGGAGATAGACAGGGAGGCAGAGAGAGAGAGAGAGACGAAGGGAGAGAGAGAAACCAAGCGTGTGTGGCAGAGCGACAGAAAGACAGACAGCTAGACGCCCTGTTTAGTCGCTCTCTTGTTTCAGCCGTCTTATCAATCACTGTTCTGTTCTTTCTGTGGCGTTTCTTGCGGTTCGCTCGGACACAGGGAAACTCTAGCTGAGCGTGGCGGGCTGATGCCCTGTGCTGGAAAGCAAGGGGGCAGATGCTCAGCTCGGAGGCAAGAAAGTGAGTGAGAGAGAGAGAGAGAGAGAGAGAGAGAGAGAGAGAGAGAGATGGGAGGCACTTTTCAAATGACATGCAGAGACGCAATCAAGCACGGGCAAAAAAGGTGCAAAGCAAATATGATGAAGCTTTCACGCAGAAATTTGGCAATTCTTTTTCTTATATGCATGCCTTTAAAAAAAACGGAAATTTCCTGGATAATTTAACAAGCTGCTATATATTGTAAAAATATCTGTGTATGTTTATCTGCCGAATCGCTGGCATACATAACTATAACACAAAACAGTCTTGTATACCCCTCAATAAACACACCATTTATACCTTTCCTCTCAATCGCATGTACATAAAAACACACGCAGCGTCACCAAACTGCTTTGTGCGAGATGAGGAATGGATAAATGTTGGGGTATGTTTTCAACTGCCCCACATACAAAGCCTGCGCTTGCCTAATTTGATACTTATTCCATGAAATAGTCATGTTGGGGGAGAATGGATGTGGATAGAGACCGGCAGTCCCATACATCATTCTAATTATTCTTTAATAAAGCTCATATATGCCAAACAGAGGATAACAAGTCAATACTGCCACCTAGGGTTGTAATAGAAACCCATGCCATTTGAGGTAAGAAACACATGTACAACCCAAAAGGAACGAATGCAAGATACAAAGATTAATCTAAGGTGGAAAGGAGACTGCAAGGAGGCTAAAGTAGTGTCTACAATGTTAGACTGTATTGATACCTTACTTTTTTTTAACCCCTTATAATTTAATCATGCGATATTGACAAGTATTTGTACAGATCTAGTGGTAAGTTTCGCACTAAATTCCATTGTATACCTGATAATGTTTGACTAGGCTGTTTCAGGGGTTAGGAAATTCTTCTCAAGTTTCCTGTGGATACACATAAAGGCCGGCTAATCTTCAAATTCCTGCTATAAAAGCCCTTGAAAAACAGCTAAGAAGCTTTAAACGGCTACTCCTTACTGCAGCGCGAAAATCTAAGACATTACATTTTCATCTGAGCCTCTAAAGGTGAAACGGAAAACAGTGCCTCTGCTTGTGTTGGGAGACAGAAAAGGAAAGAGGCAACTACTATGTGTGTTTGTCGTGGCATCTGTTTACAGTTGCCAATGCAGATCGCCTCCCACCAAATACCTGCCCCCACCACAAACACACACACACACTCCTGCACTCTCACTCAGAAGGAAAGGAAGTCTGGATTATGTTGGCTGTAAGAGATGGACAGGGAAAACCAAACTCATCTTGAAACGATTGGGTACAGACCACAGAGAGGGGAAAGTTGCAGGAAGGGGCAAAGAACTGCTGCCCTGAGGCTAAGAGGTCTGTTGTAGTCTGTTGCCACGATGCCTGGTCTCTCTCTCTCTCTCTCTCTCTTTCTCTTTATCTCTCACACACACACACACACACACACACACACACACACAAACACCCACGCAGAAGCTCAGAGACACAAACAACTCCGTGCCTCAGTTGACCCCAACCATGCTCGCCTCATTAGCTGCCAATCACTTTGAACAGACCCGCTAAAAGGGAGGAAGGAGTGGAGGTAGGAGCACAAGAGATGAAGAAAGAGATACAAGTTTAGTTGTCATCAATAATCAAGCGGCTCTTGTGCCGCTGTCTGCCGCTGTCTCAGTCCCAAACAATGACTCCTAAATAGCCATAAAAGTGGATAAAATAGATTTCCTCCGTTTCTCCTCACTCCTTTGCTTCCTGAATTGGTCTGTCTGTGTGTTTTAAGCTGAATCCCTCATTGGCTCTTTTGAGTGGATAAAACGAATGGGTTGTGGGCTGGAGGACGGCCAACCGCACACACACACATACACACCCGTTGGAGAGGGCTATTCTAACATGGACTAGGACCAGACATCCCCACACATACACAGAGACAGGCTGTTGACACACTGACACAAAAACACAAACACGTCCTAAGTTGCAAGACTTGTGATGTGTGTTTATCACGGAGGCTTAACACAAAAGTGACAAGAACTCGAATTAAAATTATATTCACAGATGCTGCGCACATGCACACTTTTGCACACTCGTTGCATCTCTAACAAGCAGACCAACCAGCCTTTTAAGGTGCTGGGAGCCCACTACAAAAAAAAAAATAATAATAATCTGCCTTGGGACCGCACAAATTTTAATATTTTTAGGCTCATTACAACGTCTTGCTTTTTGTTTAGAGCTGAGCAGCTGGAGTTTTATGGTTGATGAGGGGAAACAAATGAACAACAAAAAAAAAGAAAAAGAAGGAAGAAGTGAGCCAGATCTTATAAGCTTATAATGAGGGTAGCCTTCAAGTCCACTGATCATAGCAGTGGGAATCAGTTGTTACCCCCAGAAACCCATGAGAACGTAAATTGGGCCGTGTTGCATTCATATTCAGATAGAAACAATGGGTTAGTTGTGTTGTTTCTATGCGTGGTTACCAAATCATGGGTTGGTATCAAAGTATACAGGGTTTTAAAAATACTAAGCAGTTTCCCTTGCACCGTTCCTACGGTTTAAAGTTCTTTTTTTTAACAAGCCAGAGAATTGCAAGGGGGGACCAGAGTTTTAATCTGACCGTATTTAAAGTGAGCCCCTCTGTCATTTGTTTGCTGCGCCACTGCTGGTCAGCTGGCTGACAGATGGATGCTTTTTTTCACTGAGCTGAAAGCATCATATGTGCATAAGCTGTATTAAGAGACACATAACAATGACTCTAAACATAAAATAAAATACCAATAAAAACACAATTGCAGGAATCTAACCTACTACAAATAACAGCTAACGGCAGTTTTTCTGTATCCTGATTTTTTTATTCTACCAATGTCTATACTATGTCGTAAGCCAATTTAGTAACAGAAATTATGTGGTTGTTAAAATGTTTTTTCATGTATTTATTTTTTGCTAAGCTAAAAAGGTTTGTGAACAAGACGGGTCTACAAATCCGACTCAGTTCCACCATTTTTATCAGACGTAATGGGTCAAAATAATAGCAACAAATGGTGCAAAGCTGCTGGTAGGATACATAAAGGTAATAAAAGGCAATTCTATCATTTATTAATAAAATGTATTATGTAAACTTCTGACTTTGAAGAAAGTACTAAAAAAATGTACCTCTTATTACTTGCCTTTTTAAGCGGCCTGGCTACAAACTACTTTAAATAAAAGCAATTAGATCATGTTATACAATTTTGCTTGTTTTTTTTGTTTTTTTTTGTTTGTTTTTTTGTAAATTCTGTGATTCTGTTACTTTACATTATCAAACCATGGAAATGTCACAATGGCTCATGGTCAGTGGTTAAATGTGTGTTTGTATTTACTTCACCCTCTCCCATTCCTCGTTTTTAAACTTCTGATAATATCTTTCCATTTAGCTCACCAAAGTTGACACCATTTGTCATGCTGGCTTATAGCCTATGGACCCTGCTGCATAAGGGGGTGTAGGTGTGCAGGGGTTGATGTTGCTATCCTTCTCCTTTTTTTTTTTTTTTGCTCATTGAGTAATGCAATCCTTACGGCTCGCACTAGCTTTCAAGTCATGTGCCCTTCTCTTTGAGGCTCACACCCAAGTTTTAAGGCGTCGGTACGCACATTAAGAATTTATAAGGGAATGGGCATTGATTATTGTTTTTCTTTTTTTTTTCTTTTTTTTTTTTAACAATGTCTTCAGAAGACTAAGAAAATATTCAATGAAACCCTCAGAGCAAAAGAAAAAAAATAATAATAATAAAAAATAAAAAAAACCCTGGCTCTTACAAAGGCTACTACAGTCCAAGCAGACTGCGAACACTGGTGAGTGTGTGCGCAGCGAACATCACGGCTCAATGAAACGCCTTCCCCATACGAGACACAGATGCTGTCTGGACCTGTTTTAATGAAAGTGAATGTCTCGGGTTACGCCATTTGGGCAAGTGTGTGTGTTTGTGTGTGTCTGTGCGTGTAGCACCGATGTTTTGAATGTCAATAGAAGGTAAAACTCGTGTTGAGACTCTGCTGAATTAAGATAAGGATCGCACAAAAGCCTGTCTCCCGTTTTTTTTCGCCCGTTCCTCTTCTCCCCTTTCGATACTTGGTTTGAGCACAATGCGTCTGTTTGATGTCTCCCCTTGGTTTGAGAGTCATCGCTCTTGTCTTCTGTGTTTTGACCCCAGCGACAAGCTATTTAGCATGTGTGTGCAGCTCTATGGATAGTTTTCTCTCTTATGTTTGAATTTTTATAGGAGTATATTTCCAGCAGGGGATTTTGTAGTGTTTGTCCGCTTGCAGAGAACTGAGGTTTTAGAGCAGGAATGAGAACAGTCTTAGAGCAAACTTTGCCTAAAATTAAAATTGAATTGTAGCTACACTAATTAAAACATCTATTTTTTTAAGACATAAAGGACTTTTTCATTTCTGAATATATAATTGGTAAAATGCAGGCATGTTTCTTTTTCCACCTCATCCTCCATGATACACTCAGAAGGCGGCTGACAAAAGCGCAAATTCAAAAGGCACCGCTAATATCATCTGACAGATTCCTATACATGATACCATCTAGCTTTCAGGTATCCGACCGACTTTGAGTCTACACAGGTTGAACTTTCATTTCCTGGCTGCAAGTTTGCATGTTCAACAACCGGCTTTGACGTCCTGAGGAGTAAGGGAGAACATTGTCGGAACAACGGTCTGGGTAAGGACCCGGCGAGGCGTGGCACGCGTAATTCAGTGTGACACCAATAAAGAAAAAGTCCACAAACTCAAAACAAACCTCTCAGGCATCAACGTGTTTCATTTTCTGAGAAGGTTTCTAAATGCTTTTGCTGAAAATGTAATAGGAAAAAAAATGGTGAAATTCTGTGAAATAGATTGGTTTACCCCAAAAAGGCGCAAAAAAAAAAATAATGTCCTGAAAAATGTAATTTAAGGCCTGGGGGCTTGCTAAAGGACACCAGTTGTGGCAACCAGCCTTTGGGGCTTCCTGCGTTTTGCACTGCTGCAGGAATACACACACTAACAAGTTAAAAAGTACAAATAAAGCTATTTTCAGGCTTGACAAGGATACAAGTATCGCAGAGAGGGTCTCTATGCTTTCAAAAATGCCACCACTAATCAGCTGAATTTTGGAAATAAATGATTGTCGCTGTAAATGTTGCGTGAAAGAGATGCAGGGTTAAATGTGTGTGTGTGTGCGTGTGTGTGCGTGTGTGTGCGTGTGTGTGTGTGTGTGTGTACAGGATGTTAATTGATGAGCGTTATAGAGAGCTGCTGGTAGCACAGGGGGGATCATTACTGCTGGAGTGGAACAACTGCATTCACGGCTGTTTGCTGTGTCACA